>NC_134494.1:53869097-54126791 GCF_040206685.1 Ascaphus truei | reverse complement strand
AGCTTCACACGGAAGACATCGGAACCCCCCCTAACCCAGAAGACAGGTAATGAACACCTCCCCAATGTATAACATTGCAGGAATGAGCGTACCTGGACATTGAGGGACTGCGGATCAGGTAAGATCCCAGGTGGGATTGCTGCTTTAGATATTGTGAAGCGGGGACATCCAGACATTGGTTAAGGGGTTCAGGAAACTAGTCATTCACACCTGGCTTTTATTTCTAGATCCGACATTTACACACACACATGTAACAAGGACTAATTGTAGTATAATGTAATACAATAAATACATTTATGTCAAAAACGAATGTTGTTCTGACTAGGAATTTATTAAATGTATTTTATTTATATATTTTATTTTAAAGCGGGGTTGGGGGCGGGACTAGGGGCGGGGTTGGGGGCGGGACTAGGGGCGGGGCTGGGGGCGGGACTAGGTGGCGAGTAGATTTTTGGGTTGGGCGAGTAGATTTTTGGGTGATTTGTCGAACACTGTGTATATATATATATATATATATATATATATATATATATATATACAGTGTTCGACAAACCTATACATTTGCTCGCCCCGGGCGAGTGGATTTAACATCGTGGCGAGCTCCTATTGGCCCAAGCAGCACACGTGTGGTACCAAGTGGCGAGTAGATTTTTTTGTTCGGCGAGTAGATTTTTGGTGATTTGTCGACCACTATATATATATATATATATATATATATATATGTATATATATATATATATGTATATATACAGTGTTCGACAAACCTATACATTTGCTCGCCCCGGGCGAGTGGATTTAACCCACGGGCAAGTAAATATTGGCCCAAGCAGCACACGTTTGGTACTAGGTGGCGAGTAGATTTTTTTGTGTGGCGAGTAGATTTTTTGGTGATTTGTCAACCACTGTATATATATATATATTTCTCATAATATATATATATATATATATATATATATATATATAATAAAGATATATATATAATAGTATGTATGTATGTATGTATGTATGTATGTATGTATGTATGTATATATATATATATATATATATATATATATATATTATATACAGAGAAATAGGTCGAAACAGCTGTCTGTGGGTGGTTTTCTGGGTATGCACCTTAACCCTGGCTGTGCTCAAAGCTGTGACCATGCAGCAAGCTTAAGCCTATAGGGAACCATGTTAAAAATGGTTATTGAGGCAAAAAGTGACACTGTGTGCTCATTTGCATGTCATTTCCCAGAATCCCTTGCTGCAGTGGAAGTGCTGTATGCTGGGTGATAATGGGGAAAGGCGGGGTTGCAGACCTGCCTAAGACATGCAGATGAGCATACAGTTATATTTGCATATTTGCTTTCCTGTGCAGGGTTTTTGTCACTTTTTTACTCACCATAACGTAACTCAGTATTATGGTTTAGCCTATCCCATAGCCTCTCTTGCATTCCCAGTAAAATCAACCCCACACTGATGAGACCCATCAAGGTCGAAACAGCTGTCTGTGGGTGGTTTTCTGGGTATGCACCTTAACCCTGGCTGTGCTCAAAGCTGTGACCATGCAGCAAGCTTAAGCCTATAGGGAACCATGTTAAAAATGTTTATTGAGGCAAAAAGTGACACTGTGTGCTCATTTGCATGTCATTTCCCAGAATCCCTTGCTGCAGTGGAAGTGCTGTATGCTGGGTGATGGTGGGGAAAGGTGGGGTTGCAGACCTGCCTAAGACATGCAGATGAGCATACAGTTATATTTGTATATATATAGTTGCATGATGAAGCCACTGTACACATTAATGGGTGAAGGGTGGGTATCGGGCCAGTGTGGCTTAACTCCTTAATTACCTTTGCGGTTATTATCCGAAAAGGTGTTTAAGGGGTTAATTGATATCTGAATGTAATTGCAATGTATTGGCTTTGTACTGGCTATGTATTTTGTGGGCAACGAAAGACCAGGATGTTGCTGGCGATGGGGGCTTCTTATTGATGAGGTGAGTAGTACTTTATTTATTTGAATATGCTAGTTAATGTGTTTAATAATGGGTAAATAATCTATTATCCCTATCTGGATAATAGTTATTTTGCACATTATTGTACTGTAGGTGTTGGGGGGTGGGGGGGTGTATGTATTGAATGTATAGGCCAGGTTTATTTTTTTTACATTCAGGATTTGTTCCGTGGTTCTGCGTGAGACCTCTGGAGACCACCTGCGGTCTCCTCGGGTATCTCACGAGTATCAGGCTGGTGGCTCCACGGGTGACACCTGCGGGGATGAAGCGGTGGTCCCACATCCGTGGGGGCACCGTGGATCCATAGGTCCGGGGATGAAGCGGTGGTCCCACATCCGTGGGGGCACCGCGGACCCATAGTGAGCACTCGTGAGTTCCCCAGACCCCGTGGGAACCACCCGAGGCCCCGCAGACACCTGTGGGTCTGACCCGGGGCTGCCAGACATCCGCGGGACCCAATTGTAGCCCACGGTGACCCAAGGAGACCACCTGGGGGCCATGGTGCTTGGTGGGACCCACCAGCAGGCCTCCAGAAACTGTTTCAAACGAGCTGCTGGTACCCTGTAGGTCTGTCAGGTGCCCCGCCAGCCCGCTGGGGACTCGCGTGGGGCTTTGTTATGAACCCTGTTTGTAAAAGGATAAATCATGTATTTATGGGGGGGCACAGGGGGTGGGTAATGTATTTAATAAATAGAATAATGTTTTTTGTGGGGCAGTGTATTGTTTTTATTGTGGGTACGGGGGGGGGTATTTTCCCCAAGGGTATGTGGGTAGGCCTCCCTTTTGGGTAGTGGGTGAGGGTGGTTAGGACTCACGGGATGGGGGGTTAGTGTGGGAGGGTATGTAGGCTTCCCGAGTGGTGGGTGAGGGTGGGTTAATCCCTTAATGACTGTAGCAGTTAATAACCGCTATGGTGATTAAGGGTTAGAGGACATTACTTTGGATGTTTTTATTCTTGTGTCTGTTTTGCAGTAGCGGAGGGGACATGGGCAGGATGAAGATGAGAATGGCCTTCATCGTGGCAACCGGAAATGGGTAAGTGCTATATGTATTTAATGTATTTTTTGTTGTTAATGTATTTTAAATATACAGGGGGTGTATGTTGTTTATTGCAATGTTTATTGGGGGCAATTGTCCCCAATAAACATGCTATTCTGCCTTAACCCTTCATTGCCTTAGCGGCTATACGCTATGGTAATGAAGCAGCATTTCTGTATTTTAATAATATTGTGCGGAAGCAGGGGGTCCCCTGAGATGAACCGCATTGATTTGTGGCTCAGAGACCCCCTGCTCACAGTACACTATTATTAAAAATACATTCATGTTGCTTCGTTACCGTAGCACATAGCCACAAAGGTAAGGAACGAGTGTTTATTGATATGTGTGTTTTACTGATAATGTAGATGTGCAGAAGGTCTCCGGAGCTGAACTGCTTTGGTTTTAGGTCCGGGGAACCCCTGCTTCCCGAGATACAGGCCCCTTTATGGGGTGCCGGTATCCCTCTGCTTTGTTTACATTCCGCGGTCACGTGATCGGGATCTTTAAATGTAGTGGAATACCGGTCTCATAAAGGGGCCTGTATCTCGGGATGCAGGGGGTCCCCGGACCTGAAACCAATGCGGTTCAGCTCCGGAGACCCCCTGCACATGTACACTATAAATAAAAATGTATTTTAAATAATTTTTAATGTGCCGATGTTTGCGCAGAGAGAGCAGCGGATCTCTCTCTGCTGCAGACACATCTCGCAAGGGGACGGCTTCTCGGCAGCTTCTCGCCAGGCATTCGTCTCGCCACCGGTTACTAGCCATTTTATCAAATGGTGGTGGCGCATTCATTCGCCAGGGATTCGGCCCTCCCTGCATACAGCGAGGTTAACACGCCAAAAACATGGCGAATTCAAACCCAGGCGAACGCAATTTTTAAGACCTTTCTGCATATGCCCCTTAGACTGTCAATATTATTAATGTATCTCTTTATCCTTGTGATTTAAGAATTATACACTCTACAGTAGAAGACAGATTTGTTTATAGATAATAGGCAGAAATAATAAATCTGTATCATTGATATAAATTAGTAATATTTCAGATTTTCAATGTTTGATATTTTATGAACAAAATGTTTTAACCATTTTCTTTTATTAACGCAAATACATTTTTACTTATCTTATGGAAATAATAATGAATATGTAATTAGGGAAGAAAATACATTTTATCAGTGATTCCAGAATTTTAGTGAAGAAAAAGAATACAAAAAAAAACTGTGACCTATAAAATACATGGATGGTCCCATAACAATGTATAATCTATACCCTGCTTTAAAAAGGATAGGTTCACAAAGGGATATGTCATTTTCCTTTCTATATGGCAGAATGCAGTGCTTTAAGTATAGTGTTTTGTGAAAATGCTCCCTGGATATACCCCAGTTCTTTCTTAATCATGCACTTAACCTAAATAATACATTCAGTATGTCATAACCAAGAGGACATTCATATTAAATATGTGATTTAACCCCTGTTTACTCCACAAAATAATACTTTCTTTTCTTTACCTTGGGACTAGTTGTCATTTATAATTTCTGACCGATGGAGACATAATGGATTTACAATGAAACCCTGCTGCTGTTCCAAGTAACATGGAAATATAGAAAATAAGCACCCATTACATTAGCAGACAAAAAAAATATGTTTTCTTCAGAGCGCTGGAACTGATGATAGAAAATAAATGGGATGTGACTGAAAACATAGTCTCTAGTTAATCACAGTCTTTGATGGGTAAAGTAAAATATTAAGTTTTTTTTAACTTATGAATGACACACAAAGATTGTTTTTTTCAGCTGGAAATATGTAAGGTTAAGGAATTATAGCTCAAATAATGCCCCCTGAGTATCAGCCATGGATTTGACATTCTACCTGCAAGCTATAGTACTGTACTTACTGTACTGTACTTATGTAGATATATTTGTTATGCTATGTTATTTACTATCTTTGAGGCTTTTAATTTTTGAGCTGTTAGAAATGTTTATACAGCGTGTTATAGTTTTTCCGCTCTGATGTCTCACAAATGGGCTCTGCATTCCTGTTCTTTCCCATTAGCCCATAATGAGAAATTCCTGTTAATCTCAAAACATGTTAATCACTGTACCTATATTTCTCATTGTCTCTCCATACCAGCCTCACACTTTCGTTTATATTGTTTCTAGTTGTGTGCACACATATGTGTTCACACAAGTTGGGGAATCTGGTAAAATTTACAGGTTTTTTTGCCCCTCAAAAAGTGCTAGGGTAGGTGATAACATTTGTACTGTAACATGACCAATGTTCAAGGTAATGTGACCAAATGCATTAAATGAACGTGAAAAAAAATTGCAACATTTAAAAAAATACATTAGATGACATTTTTCCTGATTTTCCTTTTGGTCAATATGGTGAAATTTCACCAATTTTAGCGTAATAGCTTATGTGAACATTTTGACATTTCCATAAAATTTGCACACTAAATTTGCCAACATTTCTATATTTCTTCTCATTTATTTCCAGCATCTTCTCTCTCTTTTTTTAGTCTCCTCTTTTTTTCTGTTTTCTACCTATATTTGTTTATTCTTCCTATTGCTGGAGGCATTTCTATTTTAGCCATTCTGTACCATTACTTCATGTGACTACAAATCTTAATTAATGAGTCCAATGTTGTGTGTTGCAAAGTGATGACTGATAGTGTTTTGCAAGAAAATTCACAACATGCCTGTTACCACACTTGACTGAAAATCAAGATTTAAATCAGGAAATATGCATGATGGATGTAGAGCCTGGTAGGCCCCAACTGTGGAACAAATATGACAGACTCTGTGTTCGAGGAAGAAAGCCACAGCTTTTATTAATAATGCATCAGAAATTCAAACTTGACCCCAGATTGGCCCATGCCATGTTGACTGTTAAGAGCCCCCGTCCCCAGAGTTGCTGTGGCTCGTGAGCCCCGCTGTTGTCGGACAACTGACACAGCACCCGTAAAGCACCACCCCACCTAGGTGTAAGCGTCTCCATCACCAGCGGCCAAACTCTGTGCCTAAACACCGATTCTTAACCGAGCGGTATGCCCCCACTTGATATTTATGGGGGCAGCCTGTAACCACAACCGCCTACTAAGCTGTGACAAAACACAAAGAATAACTATATATATATATATATATATATATATATATATATATATATAGACAATACAGAGGAAAGACACACAATACAGGAGTGTTAAAGAGCAGGTTCATATTCTAAATACATGTAATATATACATAAAATGGAGTGGCTACCTGAAAAGTACAAAGAAGGAGATGACTATAATGATACATACTTATATAACATATAGACATATATTGCATAAAAAAGGATAGCTTTAAAATGGATTAAAAAATTGATGAATCAAGATTACAGTATTAACTTATGAATAAAAAAATGTGAAATATGAATAATAAATGTGCTCATAATTGTATTAATATATTTTGATTGGTGGATTGTGATTATGTGATATAACCGTGAATATCTATTGTAAATTTAATATAGATTTGTGTGAGTGAATAGTGATGATTTAAATGTATGTACAGTGTAACTAAAACAACACGTATGTAAGTGAATATTGGAATTAGTTTGTGATACAATAATTCAAGTGATTAAAAAGATAAATAAACATATGTTAAAATGAATACACCTAAAATATTAATTTAATAAGATATATATGTGTGTGTTCATATGGGGAATGAACAGTATACCCTAACCAAGGAAATAACAACCAAGTAGGACAGTGAGGACAAAATACCCCAAAATATGCTCATGCTTCACATACAAGTATAATCATGTGTGTTTGCATGCAAGAGACTCATGGATCTGTGAATATACAAAGAATATATATATAAAAAAATTATATAAAAAATACAAAATAGCATATAAATATAATAATAACATTCATACTGATTGATCATGCCTCGCAGCTTGCATGCAAAAACATTGAAGTTAAAGGGAACAAGTCCCAGTATCAGGGCTCAGTCATCACCATGACATATGTATATACAGTCCATTGATATAGGTCACACCAGAGGGAAACTGAGCTATGATCCAAGCTACGTGAGACTTATAAACATCTATAGACTGTAACTCCTGTCAGTATGTATACAAAGCAGTAATGGAATGTCTCAGAGAGGGTGGCAGACCTATATATATACCATAGGGGTCATGCCTACCCTCTCAAAACAAACTGCATGTGTTGATGACATAAGGAGTAAATAGGTAAGTACTCACTGGTGTAGCAGCTCATCGAGAGGTGGTGTGTGCATCACGCCAGCATAGAAGATCAGGTAAGTATCCCGTGGAGTCCAGGAAACAGAGCACAGCAATGTGAGAGAAAGGGGGCCACAGACCAGCAAAAAAGTTTTAAAAAGTTTAATGGGTAACAAGTGAGGGGTACAGGACTACTCTGACGCGTTTTGGGAAATGGGACCTGTGAGTACTAGTTCCTAACATCTAGGGGCAAAATTAATTTTATTTCTAGGTGCCCTAGAACAGAAGTTCCCACGCCAATTGACCTAGTTCCCACGCCAATTGCCGTAGTTCCTACGCCAATTGCGCGACCAGGCAGTAAAAAAACAGTGCAGCAAGCCTCTACATTTGTTACACTGTCAAAGGAGCAAATGGAAACAATGTGAGGCAATTCAACATGTTCTTTTATTGGTGGGGTCAATACAAAAACATTTATTTACAAATACTGTACAATGTTGTAACATTTAAAGTGCACAGCAATTCTAACCATCAACACACAATAATACATTCTGCAGCCTTTATTAAATTCTTCTGCCACAAAACATTTTTGGTGCATGGGGCACAGGGAGTTAAAGTGACTTGCTTTTTATGTACTGTATTTGGGGGTTGTCTTTGGGGGTTTATTCATCAAATTATTATGATGAACTGCCTTTTGAAATTACAGTGCTGTTAACTATTTCAGCCACACACCTCCAGAGTTTTTAATCCCTCCCTAGCCAAGCGTCAATCGGCTGAGTCACCCTATCCTACCAAACCCTCTCTCCACTGGGTCGTTAACCTTCTGCATATTGCCATTGTGTTCTTAATCCGCCCATAGCCGAGCTACAAACACTCAGTACACCTGCGTCTAATCACACCATCCCCCTCCCCCAACCCTTAGAGGCCTGTTGTTTGAACGGTAATGCTTTGGAAAATCCCCTCTCGAATTTGAAATGTAAATCTGATGTGCACAGCACTGTGAGAATTGAGAGTACACTGATACTGTATTTCATCAGGGTGTGAAAATATTTGTCAGTCACTATGGTTTACAGTCACATGTTTTAAATACAATACAGTACATTCTTTAATATCTTTAAAATAAAAATATATAAATACTGTATATAAGTATAATGTAACATAATCCGTTCTGTGGGTCTGAGCGGGTTGAAATTTGCCTGGTCCTCATGCGGGAGGACCCTTGCCATAGTGGCAAGATATCAGTCTTCCAAATATAAGTCTTGTTTTTGAGAGGGGGTTGGTAGGATAGGGTGACAACATTGTACAGTATTTGTAAATAAATGTTTTTATACTGACCCCACCAATAAAAGAACATGTTGAATTGCCTCACATTGTTTCCATTTGCTCCTTTGACAGTGTAACAAATGTAGAGGCTTGCTGCACTGTTTTTTTACTGCCTGGTCGTGCAATTGGCGTAGGAACTATGGCAATTGGCGTGGGAACTAGGTCAATTGGCGTGGGAACTTCTTTTCTAGGGCACCTAGAAATAAAATTCCCCCTAGATGTTAGGAACCCCCTCACTTGACCCCAACAGGGTCCGAGCAGTAATGGTGGCGAGAAAGGGTCACGCCAGCGAGGAGGGTCCTACCATTGAGCGTAATGGCGGAGAAAGCTTTGAAACGGCTAAGTCAGAATGAGCAGAAACCTGGAACCCACAACTCCGGTTCTGTTCGACCTAGAGGGCTCAGATTCGGTCACCATGTAGTCCTAATTGCGGCAGGATTGCATGGCAAATTGCGACCCTCTCGTGGCAACAGAACGGAGTCAGTGTGATGTTAAAGTTCAGGTTTCTGCCATTGACTTGGAAGGCTGATATCTTGCCACTATGGCAAGGGTCCTCCCGCATGAGGACCAGGCAAATTTCAACCCGCTCAGACCCACAGAACGGGTTATTTTACATTATATTCGCGCAATTGGCGTGGGAACTACTTAGGGCCGCGGTCAAGTTCACGGGCAATTGGCGTGGGAACTTCTGTTCTAGGGCACCTAGAAATAAAATTATTTTTGCCCATAGATGTTAGGCACTGTATACCACTGTACAGTATACTGTAGAAGACACATAATGACACGATACTGAACATGTAGAATAAATGCATAGTTTTATTTATTCGGGTTTATTACACAGTATACTGTACGGCCGGAAAATATCAGCATACAGTACAATATTATCCATCGAAATCCCCCCATTAGCCGTTTTCTTTTCTGATGAAAAACAAAAAGAAAAGTTTTAATGTACAGTAATGGTCAGCCCCCTAAAGAAGTACCCAGCCAGCCCCACCAAAATAATTTGGCAACAATACAGTACTCACCATAGAATTAAAATTCATTTTCTCCCAGATGTTAGGAACCCCCTCACTTCACCCCAACAGGGTCCGAGCATGTACAGTACAGTACTGTACTTTAAAATAAATGAAATATGCAATTTTACTATTACTGCGCGTGCACGCACAGACTGTGTACTGTAGGTTGAACCGCGAAGGTATTAGACTTCAGAGACAACAGCTCGCAAACGCCCCCATGCGTTTTTACACGGCATTGCATTATTGCGGCCAGCGGGAATAAAATGCTTAAATCACAGCCGCGAAAATAACGCAATACACCCCGGGAGAAAACGACACAAAACCGCACATCACCGGGATATTCTGAAATTCGCGGAGCTAGCCAAGTAAGAATAAAGTTGGTCGCCACTGTAGGTTAAAAACCATTCACAAGAGTATATGTTATATAAAATTATACATGTAAGAGATGCAAGGGTCTGGAGATAAAGTACCCAACATATAAATCCAAAAGGTCTCTCTAAGACAGAGCCTCTTGAATCTATCCCCTCCCAGAAGGGAGGAAGGAATATGTTCAAGACCCATAATGGTGAGGGTGGCGGGATCTTTAGAGTGCACCTCTGCAAAGTGTTTGTAAAGACTATGAGCCTGATTGCCATTGATGATGCTTCGTCTGTGCTCCAGAAATCTAGTACTTATTGCTCAAATGTTGCGGCCCACATATTGAAGGACGCAAGAGCACAAAACTAGATAAATAACAAATGTGGAAAGACAGTCAATATGTCCTTTAACTTCATTGATAGGGGGGGATAGATTTAAGAGGCTCTGTCTTAGAGAGACCGTTTGGATCTATATGTTGGGTACTTTATCTCCAGGGGGGTTCAACGAGTGCATTGATACTAGTACTCTAATCTAGTTTGATAAGTCTTTTGTCCTTCTTTTATATCTGGTCTGCCATTTAGCATGTTATTTATTAACTTTCACATGAGATATGATTTGCATTTATTTATACATTTGTTTTTTTAATTCAGTCATGGCTCCTGTGAGCATAGCTATGATCCATACATATCACATGCAAGTTGCGATGCACGGGTTAGTTGTTTAGACCCTTGCATCTCTTACATGTATAATTTTATATAACATATACTCTTGTGAATGGTTTTTAACCTATATAATTATATGTTTTTACTTTATTTCACTACTCATTTGCTCATGCACATATAATCAGTTAGGGCTCTATTAAGCTCATTTTTTGATCTGTGTTTATTGCATGCAAGCTGCGAGGCATGGATCAATCAATATGAATGTTATTATTATTTTTATATGCTGTTTTGTATTTTTTATATAATTGTTTTTATATATATATTCTTTGTATATTCACAGATCCATGAGTGTCTTGCATGCAGACACATGATTATACTTGTATGTGAAGCATGAGCATATTTTGGGGTATTTTTTCCTCACTGTCCTACTTGGTTGTTATTTCCTTGGTTAGGGTATTCTGGACATTCCCCATATGAACACACACATATATATCTTATTAAATTAATATTTTAGGTGTATTCATTTTAACATATGTTTATTTATCTTTGTAATCACTTGATTATTGTATCACAAACTAATTCCAATATTCACTGACACACATGTTGTTTTAGTTACACTGTACATACATTTAAATCATCACTATTCACTCACACAAATCTATATTAAATTTAATAGATATTCATGGTTATATCACATAATCACAATCCACCAATCAAAATATATTAATACAATTATGAGCACATTTATTATTTATATTTCACATTTTCTTATTCATAAGTTAATAATTTTGATTCATCAATTTTTAATCAATTTTAAAGCTATCCCTTTTTATGCAATATATGTCTATATGTTATATAAGTATGTATCATTATAGTCATCTCCTTCTTTGTTATTTTCAGGTACCCACTCCAATTTATGTATATATTACATGTATTTAGAATATGAACCTGCTCTATAATACTCATGTATTGTGTGTCTTTCCTCTGTATTGTCTTTTGCCACTTGCAAACATAGTATTCCACTCAATTTTGGGTGTAGCTAGAATCTCCTAATTGAATAATTGAACATTATGGACTATATCAGGTATGAGGATAGACTCATTCCTTAACCTCTGATGAAGTTGGCTGGACACTCGCGACGAAACGCGTAAGGGCGCTATCTACAAAGCACCAGGTATTTAGCTCATTGAGCAATTGCTGGACTGGAAGGGAACTGTGGTGCTGCAGAACGAAAGGAGCGTGAGCTGTTTTAGCCAGGGGGGCCGCTGAAGTGGCGCACATAACGACGGAAACACCCAACGGCACAGAGAAAGATTTACACGCTGCAGCCACGAGACTGCTGTTCCTGACTAACAGCATGACCATTGGTGTTCTTGTTCGATGCGCATGTCCTATCTCATTGCTGTGAGTTTTTTTATTTTAGCTCATGATTAATAAACCTGTACTATTTTACACTATGGAGCCCGCGCTGTCCCCTTTTGTTTTATATATATATACATATATATCAAAAATGAATAGACGGCAACGTTCTGTGGCTAACAAAATGCTTTTATTTGTGCGAGCTTTCGAGATACACTGATCTCTTCTTCCGGCGGTGTTACAATGAATAAAGCAAGCAAAGGGTATATATATATATATATATATATATATATATATAAAAAAAGAAGAACAGAGAGCGCACCTCCCATAGTGTAAAACAGTACATTTAATCAATAAAAAGGACAAGGGGATTAAGGACACTCACAAGGATAAGAGTTAAAAAGGCAATTTGTGATATATATAATCACCACCAGCAAGGCCACACCGTCCTGGAACACATCTGATGGTATAACGTCCCTCCGGTGTACCTCCAGCAGTAGTTTGGTGATAGGGAACAAAGTCTCTCAGCGTCCGTGCAGTAAAGAGATTTTTGCAGCCTCAGATCAGCTCCATGCGCTCTCCGGCCGTAAAGCGCGCACTGCGTGATGACGTAGTGTCGTGGTAGCGTGCCCTGACGCGTTTCGTCACGACAGTGACTTTTTCAAAGGGAATATCAGCTAGGGGCAGGGCTCAGTATATATGGACGCATTCAATCAAGTAGGAGTGGTAACAGAGCAACCAGAGGCCAATCACCAGTGTCCAGACAAAAAACCAAGGCACTGGCGATGGGCCAGTGAAAATCACCCTGCCAAACCTGACAGCACAAATACTGATATACATGGGTATACATAGATAAACTACAAATATAATTAAATATAATATGCAATATTATCAATTTTAACCACTAATCAAGACAGGTGGATATAGAGAAATATATTAGTAAATGACATACATTCACAGAGGGAATTGTGCACAATAATAATGATAATGATAAAAACTCTCAATGTTAAAAACATCTTAATCCATATATAGGCGCTGACATCAGCAGATGGACATATAACAAATATGTAAAATTAATTCATTAATAAAGGAAGACCCTTATTCAACAGCAATTTATAAAACAATCAATAAATATGTAAACATACACATGTATTATGAATCTAAAGACCAATGATTTAATAATTCTAACCTCACTAGACTAATGAAAAGGAATTGAAACAATTAAGTAAAACATAATAAAAAATGAAAATAAAAATATGAATAAATGTACATATAAAAATAATATTAGGATATATGTTTAAAAATGGAATAAGAGGAGGGAAGGGGGGGGAGGGGAAGGGGGAGGGGGAGGGGGGGACGATGGGGAAGGAATGGAAGTGCACTATGGGAGGGGAGAGGAGAAAATCGCTGTAACAAAGGAAAGAGGATGGCAGAGTCAATAGACCAGGACTGGGGATTACATCAAGGTACTAGTGTCTAAACATTCATTGAGTCCACCAGGGGTTAAAGTTCCCAGCTGGTGGATCCAATATGTCTAACTCCGACACAACATTTTGAAACGATCCCCCCCTCCAGCAGAGGTAGGAATGTGTTCAATACCCATAATCTTTAATGAGTCTGGACTCTTGTTATGAAAATTTCTAAAATGTTTTGAAAGACTATGCAACACATTCCTCCTATGCTCAAGGACACGGGTACTGAGGGGTCGTGTGGTGCGACCAACATACTGCTGGCCGCAACCATATTGTATAAGGTAGATCTCATAGGTGCTAAGGCAATTAATACTGCCCCTCACCTCATGTTTCCCACCTTTTCGAAGAGAGACGAACTCTGCTGAACCAATAAGATGCTTACAAGTGATGCAGTGGCCTCTGCCACACCTGTGGTTACCAATAGGGCCCACAGGTGTGGTATTGGCAGCCCCATCAATCCTGGATAATTTACTCGGAACTAGAATTGTTTTAATATTTCTGGCCTTCCTGTATATTATTGGTGGTCTCTCAGGAAGAATATTACCCAAATGGGGATCGCACTTCAAGATACTCCAGTGGGAATTTAGTATACCCCTAATAGTTCCAAATGACTGATTAAAAGTGGTGATAAACCTGGGATTGCCATCGATGTTATTCGATCCGTTCCCAGGTTTACCATAACCCACATGCGTCTTAATGGAGTCTTTAGATTTCTTGAGTAACGTAGATCTGTCAGCTGCCCGTGCCCTACCGAAAGAGTCGTTGACAAGAACGGGGTCATAACCCTTCACTGCAAATGTATTACTTAAATTGATTGACTGATCCAAGAAATCGCTCTCTTTGGTGCAGTTCCTTTTTAGACGATAGAACTGCCCCAAAGGTATATTTCTGAGCCACTGTGCATGGTGATTGCTGGATGAGTGAACATAGTTGTTAACTGAAACCGGCTTGAAATGGGTGTTAGTGATAATATTCCCTTCTGTATCCGAGGTCAAATTTAGATCCAGGAAAACTACAGAAGTGGAACTAATTTCAAATGTGAATTTCAAGCCTAATTCATTGTGGTCAAAGGAACTCAGGACATAAGACAAAACTGTGCTATCACCCTCCCAAATCATAATAATATCATCAATAAAACGGCCATAGTAAACAAGGCCCGCCCCCAGTTCGGCATTTTGCCAAATAGTTGTTTCTTCCCAATAGCCCATATAGAGATTGGCATAACTGGGGGCAAACCTCGTACCCATGGCCGTTCCACAAATTTGCAAGTAAAATAAATCCGCAAAAGAAAAATAATTGTGCGTTAAAATAAAGGTGATACTATCCAATAAAAATCTTTTGTGAATTGTGGGAATAGAGGGATCCGTGTTGAGCCAGAAGTCAATCGCCCTGACCCCCCTGGAATGATCAATGCACGTGTATAATGAAGACACGTCGCATGTAGCCCAGAGGTAATTAGGCTTCCATTTGAACTCAGAGATGGAGTCAATGACATGCAGCGTATCCCTAATATGTGACCTGAGCTTAGCTACAAAGGGTTGGAGATAATAATCAACATATTGGGACAGGCTAGACGTCATCGACTCCACCCCCGAGACAATGGGTCTTCCAGGGGGGTCAGTTTGAGACTTGTGGACCTTGGGTAAGTGATAGAAAATGGGGATACGTGGGTGCTCTGAATATAGAAATTTAAATTCCAATTTATTAAGTATACCATTATCAACAGCCTGTGATAAAAGTGATTTTAACTCACAAAGAAATGGTGTAGTGGGATCGGACGACAAGGAAGAATAGGAGGCAGAGTCACCCAGTAGTCGAAAGGCCTCACTTAAATTGGCCGATCTATCCTGGATGACTATGCCACCACCCTTGTCGGCCTGTCTGATGATGATATCCTTGTTGTTCCTTAGATCACTAAGAGCATCCAGTTCACCTTTGGTCAAATTAGAATTAAATCTATATGGTTTAGTGTACAGTGACTCGAAATCTCTCAGTACCAAGTTGTAAAATGCATCAATAAATCCTCCCTTAAATTTATAAGGAAAGAAAAGCGATTTTTGTCTAAAGGGGAGTGCATCACCAATAATTCCTCCTCCAGACCAGTATCTGTTGGTTGAGTGGGATGTAATGTAATATTAAAGTTGTCAATAGAATTGCCATATGATCCTGTCCCCGTCTCCGACTCCATCAGCAGGGCCTCAAGGGCCTCTGTACAGATATCTTCCTGTGTGCTTGTCACAAATGTGGACTTGGCCTGTAATCTATTTTTCTCTTGTATATTAAAATACCGTTTTAGAGTAATCTTTCTAATAAAGCTATTTAAGTCCACAAACAGTTGGAAGGCACTGGGCCCAATATTTGGTGCAAAGGAGAGCCCCTTCTCCAGGAGTAGTGATTGATATATAGATAACTGAAAATTTGACAGATTAAATATTCCACTACTCTCTGGAGGAGTTAGCAATCCTCTGACCTCCTTTTTTCTCTGGGCGACTCTGCCCCCTCTAACTCCTCTGCCCCTCTTTTTCCTAATGGAACTGTGTTGCTGGAGGTCCCCCGCCATAGAAGGTAATGTTTTTCCTTTTCCTTGTCTCTCAGTGACTTCTCCAGCCGAGGAGTTACATCTAAAAAATGTACTTGTTTTGGTAGATCCTTTTTTGTTTTGGGTCTGGCACCCCCATTATTATCAATTGGAACAATGTCCCTATCCCCATCCTCAGGAAGCGACTCGACCTCTAGCACAGTGAATCTGTTCTCTGGGGCCCGTGCATTACCTGTACATCCAACCTCTACAAAAGGTACAGGTAATGCACGGGCCCCAGAGAACAGATTCACTGTGCTAGAGGTCGAGTCGCTTCCTGAGGATGGGGATAGGGACATTGTTCCAATTGATAATAATGGGGGTGCCAGACCCAAAACAAAAAAGGATCTACCAAAACCAGTACATTTTTTAGATGTAACTCCTCGGTTGGAGAAGTCACTGAGAGACAAGGAAAAGGAAAAACATTACCCTCTATGGCGGGGGACCTCCAGCAACACAGTTCCATTAGGAAAAAGAGGGGCAGAGGAGTTAGAGGTGGCAGAGTCGCCCAGAGAAAAAAGGAGGTCAGAGGATTGCTAACTCCTCCAGAGAGTAGTGGAATATTTAATCTGTCAAATTTTCAGTTATCTATATATCAATCACTACTCCTGGAGAAGGGGCTCTCCTTTGCACCAAATACTGGGCCCAGTGCCTTCCAACTGTTTGTGGACTTGAATAGCTTTATTAGAAAGATTACTCTAAAACGGTATTTTAATATACAAGAGAAAAATAGATTACAGGCCAAGTCCACATTTGTGACAAGCACACAGGAAGATATCTGTACAGAGGCCCTTGAGGCCCTGCTGATGGAGTCGGAGACGGGGACGGGATCATATGGCAATTCTATTGACAACTTTAATATTACATTACATCCCACTCAACCAACAGATACTGGTCTGGAGGAGGAATTATTGGTGATGCATTCCCCCTTTAGACCAAAATCGCTTTTCTTTCCTTATCAATTTAAGGGAGGATTTGTTGATGCATTTTACAACCTGGTACTGAGAGATTTCGAGTCACTGTGCACTAAACCATATACCTGTAGATTTAATTCTAATTTGACCAAAGGTGAACTGGATGCTCTTAGTGATTTAAGGAACAACAAGGATATCATCAGACATGCCGACAAGGGTGGTGGCATAGTCATACAGGATAGATCGGCCTATTTAAGGGAGGCCTTTCGACTACTGGGTGACTCTGCCTCCTATTCTTCCTTGTCGTCCGATCCCACTACACCATTTCTTTGTGAGTTAAAATCACTTTTATCACAGGCTGTTGATAATGGTATACTTAATAAATTGGAATTTAAATTTCTATATTCAGAGCACCCACGTATCCCTATTTTCTATCACTTACCCAAGGTCCACAAGTCTCTCACTGACCCCCTTGGAAGACCCATTGTCTCGGGGGTGGAGTCGATGACATCTAGCCTGTCCCAATATGTTGATTATTATCTCCAACCCTTTGTAGCTACGCTCAGGTCACATATTAGGGATACGCTGCATGTCATTGACTCCATCTCTGAGTTCAAATGGAAGCCTAATTACCTCTGGGCTACATGCGACGTGTCTTCATTATACACGTGCATTGATCATTCCAGGGGGGTCAGGGCGATTGACTTCTGGCTCAACACGGATCCCTCTATTCCCACAATTCACAAAAGATTTTTATTGGATAGTATCACCTTTATTTTAATGCACAATTATTTTTCTTTTGAGGATTTATTTTACTTGCAAATTTGTGGAACGGCCATGGGTACGAGGTTTGCCCCCAGTTATGCCAATCTCTATATGGGCTATTGGGAAGAAACAACTATTTGGCAAAATGCCGAACTGGGGGCGGGCCTTGTTTACTATGGCCGTTTTATTGATGATATTATTATGATTTGGGAGGGTGATAGCACAGTTTTGTCTTATGTCCTGAGTTCCTTTGACCACAATGAATTAGGCTTGAAATTCACATTTGAAATTAGTTCCACTTCTGTAGTTTTCCTGGATCTAAATTTGACCTCGGATACAGAAGGGAATATTATCACTAACACCCATTTCAAGCCGGTTTCAGTTAACAACTATGTTCACTCATCCAGCAATCACCATGCACAGTGGCTCAGAAATATACCTTTGGGGCAGTTCTATCGTCTAAAAAGGAACTGCACCAAAGAGAGCGATTTCTTGGATCAGTCAATCAATTTAAGTAATACATTTGCAGTGAAGGGTTATGACCCCGTTCTTGTCAACGACTCTTTCGGTAGGGCACGGGCAGCTGACAGATCTACGTTACTCAAGAAATCTAAAGACTCCATTAAGACGCATGTGGGTTATGGTAAACCTGGGAACGGATCGAATAACATCGATGGGAATCCCAGGTTTATCACCACTTTTAATCAGTCATTTGGAACTATTAGGGGTATACTAAATTCCCACTGGAGTATCTTGAAGTGCGATCCCCATTTGGGTAATATTCTTCCTGAGAGACCACCAATAATATACAGGAAGGCCAGAAATATTAAAACAATTCTAGTTCCGAGTAAATTATCCAGGATTGATGGGGCTGCCAATACCACACCTGTGGGCCCTATTGGTAACCACAGGTGTGGCAGAGGCCACTGCATCACTTGTAAGCATCTTATTGGTTCAGCAGAGTTCGTCTCTCTTCGAAAAGGTGGGAAACATGAGGTGAGGGGCAGTATTAATTGCCTTAGCACCTATGAGATCTACCTTATACAATATGGTTGCGGCCAGCAGTATGTTGGTCGCACCACACGACCCCTCAGTACCCGTGTCCTTGAGCATAGGAGGAATGTGTTGCATAGTCTTTCAAAACATTTTAGAAATTTTCATAACAAGAGTCCAGACTCATTAAAGATTATGGGTATTGAACACATTCCTACCTCTGCTGGAGGGGGGGATCGTTTCAAAATGTTGTGTCGGAGTTAGACATATTGGATCCACCAGCTGGGAACTTTAACCCCTGGTGGACTCAATGAATGTTTAGACACTAGTACCTTGATGTAATCCCCAGTCCTGGTCTATTGACTCTGCCATCCTCTTTCCTTTGTTACAGCGATTTTCTCCTCTCCCCTCCCATAGTGCACTTCCATTCCTTCCCCATCGTCCCCCCCTCCCCCTCCCCCTTCCCCTCCCCCCCCCTTCCCTCCTCTTATTCCATTTTTAAACATATATCCTAATATTATTTTTATATGTACATTTATTCATATTTTTATTTTCATTTTTTATTATGTTTTACTTAATTGTTTCAATTCCTTTTCATTAGTCTAGTGAGGTTAGAATTATTAAATCATTGGTCTTTAGATTCATAATACATGTGTATGTTTACATATTTATTGATTGTTTTATAAATTGCTGTTGAATAAGGGTCTTCCTTTATTAATGAATTAATTTTACATATTTGTTATATGTCCATCTGCTGATGTCAGCGCCTATATATGGATTAAGATGTTTTTAACATTGAGAGTTTTTATCATTATCATTATTATTGTGCACAATTCCCTCTGTGAATGTATGTCATTTACTAATATATTTCTCTATATCCACCTGTCTTGATTAGTGGTTAAAATTGATAATATTGCATATTATATTTAATTATATTTGTAGTTTATCTATGTATACCCATGTATATCAGTATTTGTGCTGTCAGGTTTGGCAGGGTGATTTTCACTGGCCCATCGCCAGTGCCTTGGTTTTTTGTCTGGACACTGGTGATTGGCCTCTGGTTGCTCTGTTACCACTCCTACTTGATTGAATGCGTCCATATATACTGAGCCCTGCCCCTAGCTGATATTCCCTTTGAAAAAGTCACTGTCGTGACGAAACGCGTCAGGGCACGCTACCACGACACTACGTCATCACGCAGTGCGCGCTTTACGGCCGGAGAGCGCATGGAGCTGATCTGAGGCTGCAAAAATCTCTTTACTGCACGGACGCTGAGAGACTTTGTTCCCTATCACCAAACTACTGCTGGAGGTACACCGGAGGGACGTTATACCATCAGATGTGTTCCAGGACGGTGTGGCCTTGCTGGTGGTGATTATATATATCACAAATTGCCTTTTTAACTCTTATCCTTGTGAGTGTCCTTAATCCCCTTGTCCTTTTTATTGATTAAATGTACTGTTTTACACTATGGGACGTGCGCTCTCTGTTCTTCTTTTTCTATAGTTTTTCTGTTGGAATTGGTTATTCCTTCTGAGAGCAGCCGTGGATCCCTGAACAGCATCACATATCATCATTGACTTTACACTGGACTTTCATCAAGGGTCGGACTTTCCTCCATTTTTTGTTCCCTCACCCATTTCTTTCCCTGTTTGATACATTAGCACATTTTTCTATATATACATATCACTTTATCTAATTTTTCAAATTCACTGTTTGTTATCATTTTTTTGCTAGATTGATTTATATTGTAATATCATTAATATTGCACATAATAATTGCACGTTAATAATTAATATTTATTTATTTCATTTTATTTTTACTTTATTTCTCGAGTGGCGCTACTGAAATTTCTTTCTCTCTCTCTCTCTCTCTCTCTCTCTCTCGCTCTATATATATATATATATATATATATAATACATTATACACGTTTTTACTAGTAGAGGTATTTACATTCATTTATTATCAATTCATATTAATTAAATATCAATTTTTTAACACTCTCATTCCATTATTCATTCATTCACTTTTTTATTCATATTTTATTGGTTAATAACATACATATATACATAATCACATCACCTTATTTCATCACATTACTATATTTTCATACACACAATCATTAGAGTCACATTTATTCTACACCTATTTACACATAGTCACATTATCACTTCATTGCTAGCCTTTCTGAGGATTCTTCTGTTCTTGCTCAACCACCATCGTTGCTCCACCTCTGACTCTAATTGTAGTCTATCACAGATGGATTACCAACAGGTATTATACCATGCCCTAAGACCTGATTTGTACAATTTATGTAGCACATTATTTGCTGACCATATTTGAAAGGGGTTAATTGATGGTATTTAGTTTTATTAGTACTCTCCAATTCTTGGGATCTCTCAATTAAATTTTGTTCTAAATTGCTAATCATGTTTTGTGAATTAAATAACAACTAATTGTAATCTAATAGCATTAAGTATGGTTAACTCTATCCAGCTAGTAAGTACTTGCTAATTCAATTATTAGCCACACATTTATTTGGCATTACATGTTGATTAAACACATTATTAAATTTTCTCTATTATTGTACAAATAGGTAGTTTCAGTATAATATTCATTTATTCTACCCTTATATATTTTTTACATCTTATGAGCTGCAAAATTCTCCAATAGTACAGTGTGGTCCTTATAACTTGTCCATTGTGATCAGTGTAGTACTAGTAATTGTACCAATGGACCAGTTCAAAGTGTTTTATTAATGTTTTAACAGTTTAATTGTATCTAATTATGTATGCAAATGAACCTTATTATAAATACTGTGGGGATACAACCAATGGGTATCCCCTGAAGAAGTAATCATCGATGACGAAACGCGTAGGGCGTGGCTAAAGCAGAGCAGGCATTTTTCCCACTGAGAGCGGATTGAGAGGAACGCAGCTTGTGGGAGGCTCGGCGAAGCAGATCAGTGGATACATCGTTTGGCTCTATTGGTGGTGCAGCAGCTAGAGGCAGGCAGGCGAGGCCTCGGTTTCCTGGAGGGACTTCCGTTTTGTGCGGGACACCAGACCGGGTGAGCGTCACTTCCGGTAGAAGGAGACCGCGCACGAGAGGACACCATTGCTGGCTCGAACGTCACCACTGGCTTATGAGGGCCTATCTCATAACTGCATTGAAAAACCGCTATACTTGTGAGTGGGCATTAACCCTAACCCTAACCCTAACCCTAATATATATATAAAAGAAAAAAAGAAAAGAAAACAGGCGCACACCTAGTGCATTAAAGTTTAACAATAATTTTATGGAACATTTAAAACCAGACAAATGCCCACTCATATATATATATATATATAAACACATGCATTAACAACATGATAAGATAACACATAACAACCTAACCACCTAATGTCCTATAGCAAACTAATGACCTCACACCTAACACTGACTGCTCGCAGAGGGAGGGAGGCAGAGTGGTACCACTTCAGACTGCTGCCAGAAGGTGTGTGGCAGCACACACCTCCAGCCCTGCAATGGCCCCCTTTTCTGCTCCTCAGCTTGACCCCTGACCACGCTGCCTGCCAAATCTGGTAGGGACCAGGCCCACCCAATCATGTTTGTTTCTCTCCTCCTTCACTTGATAATTCAGGTGGCAATAGAAAAGCCAGGTCTACAGAGGACCAAGAAAAGCAGAAGCCAAATCAATTTGAAATTAATTTCAGTTTATTTCAGCCATCCAATGTCATAAATAACTTTACAAATCCAAATGGCTGCCACCAAACTGAAGTAGTCTTGATATCTCAGTCATTTTAAAGGGTGCATACTGTATACATTACAGATGTAGCGAGAATTACCATCTCCAGGGCCACAGCTGAGAAAACAAAAAGCTGCAGTTCTGGAGACTGAGCCTGTCATGGTCTCACTGCGGGGAGTCCTTCCTTCCAGATCATACCCCCCACAGAGAAAATCCTCTGGGGCAGTGGCGTTCACCCAGCTTGCCCTGGAGGTGGAGGCAATGAGTCTTGCTACATCTTTTAATGTTTTAGTTCAGTTTTTAAGAGTGCAATTAGCCTTTAAGGTAAAGAGAAACAATAGGACTTCTGAAACATTCAGGTTAATACACAGCTGTAAAGTCGATTTCAGAGAGGGACTAAACTTCAACAGTTATGAAATGAAATGACATTTGATGAGGCTGGAATCATCTTAGGCAAATTAAAACTATTGAATTATTTACATATTGCATGTGTATTGTTTTAAATAACTTCAAAGGATGAAAACATACTGTAGTTAGTTGGATAAAGAACATTAAAGTGATTTTGTCAGTGCACTAATGTAGTATTATAATACACCCTTACTTCTGACTAATTATTAATATTACAGTTAACATCATTAGTGACCTATTGTTCTGCTATTGGCAAAACAGCACTGTCATTGCATGTTCAATAATTAAAAGCAGTAAAACAAACATGATCTTTTGAGTTCTAGAATAAAAAATAGCAGTAGGGCATGCATCCCTTTAATCAATAACCCTGTCTATCTGTGTGTCTATTTTGTTTCTGCAGAATAATGAATATATATCCCATCTGGCCTTTTTAATTACCATATGGTTCTTTCTTTGCTGCTCATGCTTTTTAATGTAGATTTTGTATCATGAAAGAATAAAAGTGATAATGACTAGAAATGTATCAGCAGATAAATGCTGGAAACTGATGTTATATCTATGGCGCTGGGTGTACAACATAAAATGAATGAAGGTACAAAAAAGTAAATAAAAGTTATATACAACCAGTGGGGTGATGGGCTCCGCTGGAACTCTTGCAATGATGACAGTGGGTCATGCAAAAAGAATAAAAACAGACATAGTGTGATACAGTTACACAATTCAATACAATACAGTACAAAGACTAACATAAAACACTAAAAGACAAACATGTGCTGAGACATAGGACTGAATAAAAAATCACATTTAATAAAATAGCATTAAAAGAAAGGTATCGTCTGCACAGCAGCCTCAGGTGAACAATGCCCGCTTACCAGACAGTAATAGGGTACAAGCAGTGGATAAATTGGAGAGTATCCCCTCTCGTTGGCGCTGCACCACGTGTGCTGGCGTCTGGCTGGGGCTCTGGGAGATTCCCCTGCCGTCTGTTCCGCCTCAGACCTCCACTGCCCGCGTGCAATGGCTGGTGTGTTGTGGAAGAAGCCGCCGTGTGGTTCGCCTGGATGCGCGTCAGTGCTCCCTGACGGATGCTCAGACACTTCACCGGATCAGTGTACCATCCACCGCAACCGGAGACTGTAGCAGCAGGGTAGGCTCAGGATGAATCCAGATGGAGTTCAGGCAGGTAACGAGGCAACCGCTGTGCAGATAACACCACCCTACGCGTTTCGGAAGCGTGCGCTTCCTTCCTCAGGGGTAGAAAAGTAGTTCCTTGGCCTGGCATAGTCCGCATCTATATAGTCCCGGTTTAAAGGTACATAGATCCAATACATTGGTGGACATGCGCAGTGGCTCCAAGATAAGTCCCTGGTCTCAGCAACGCTAACAACATAGTACACTTAACATAACAACACATATAAGACATTAAACACAATGTAAACTACATATAAACTACAATACTAATGGACTTCTTTCTAAAAAGACCTGAAATGAACCAGGAGACAAAAAATACACAGTTATGCATGACACAGACTCATAATATTAATGCATGCTGGCAGATATAACAATTAACCCCTTATTGGATGAGTTGCACCTATTGTTTAATTGAGCACTATGTGATTCTCCCAGCACCATATTGTGCTCTGCTGATGATTGCATATATGGACAGGGTGCAAAGGGGGCTGCTGTAGAGGGGCATAAACACTGGGAATAAACGGCTATATACAACCAAATTGGGCTTAAAGTGGCTTCCAAGCAGGACGGAATGTACAATCAAACTAAATTGACTATGTTTATTAGCTGACATATGTGAAGGTAAAATAAACTAAGTGCTGATATACACTATAATTTGTATGTATCATAATTTTAAAGTGTAAGTGAAAGCGTTAAGTGAAATCCTAAAACTAACATTATAATATGTGTGGTAAGTGCCGGGTTGACAGAATTTTATCACAAAAAAGAACTTATTTGTTAACTAAAAATGCTTTAAGATCAAATTCGACGTTTAGGCCCCCAGGGGTCAAGGTTTTGAGCTCATATATCCAAAATGACTCCTTTCTCCCCAGGAGACTATTGATGTTACCGCCTCGCCAGTTAGGTGTTAGTGTCTCTATGGCCATACATTTCAGTCCCGTGGGGTCTCTATTATGTACTTGGAGAAAGTGATTCGATACGTTATGCGTGATCAAACCTTTGGTGATATTGTACACATGCTCGTACAATCGGCGTTTGATAGGCCTTGTGGTCATTCCCACATACTGCAGACCGCAGGGACATTCCAACAGATAAATAACATTTTGAGTATTACAATTGATGTGATGTTTGATATTATAAATTTTAGAAGTAACTTTGGATGAAAATTTTGTACTTTTAATACTGTATTTACATGCTGTGCATGTATTGCAAATGAAATAACCTTTTAGGCCGAAATTATTAGTGGTATTTTTACGCTGCAACGGACAGCTGGGCGCTAGACTGCGCCCCAAATTTGGAGCTTTAGTGAATACTATGTTGGGTCTCTTAGGTAGTATAGTGGACAAATCTTTATCTTTCATGAGTATGGGCCAATGTTTGGTTAAGATTTTTTTAATATTTGGGGCCATTGAATTGTACTGTGTAATGAAAGATATCTTTGGACCTGTGTCACTTTTCTTTTTGTATTCAAGCAGTGCATCCCTGTCCAGCAGTTCGACCTCTGATATGGTTTGTTCTAATTGGCTGAGTGGATAGTTACGACTAACGAATTTTTCTTTTAACTCTTGTGCTTGTATTTGAAAAGTGCTATTTTTGGAACTGTTTCGTTTTAACCTTATAAATTGACCTTTCGGTATGTTACTGATCCACGCAGGGTTGTGATGGCTATTGGCGTGCAAATAATTGTTTGCCTGAACAGATTTAAAAAAAGTTTTAGTGTGCAAAGTATTATTCTCTATATAAATACATAAATCAAGAAACTCAATGGAAGTGCTACTAGATGTGAACGTGAACTTAAGGTTGAAGGGATTGTTATTCATATAATCCTGGAATGAAATTAATTCTAAAGGGGTGCCTGACCAGATGAAAATAATGTCATCGATGTAGCGCCGCCATAGGACCAAGTTCGCTCCTAGGGGACAGTTGTTCCAGATGTATTGATGTTCCCAACTGCCCATAAACAAATTGGCGTAACTAGGAGCGAACTTCGTACCCATGGCGGTGCCACATGTCTGTAAATAATAAGAACCATTGAAATTAAAAAAATTGTGTGATAAAATAAATTTAATACCCGTGACTAAAAAAGACTTAAATGTGCCAGACAGTAGGGGATCACCATCTAATACCCGGCCAATAGCCTCACAACCCTGAACGTGGTCAATAACCGTATACAGTGAGGACACGTCTGCTGTAAC
This sequence comes from Ascaphus truei, assembly GCF_040206685.1. Classification (NCBI taxonomy): domain Eukaryota; kingdom Metazoa; phylum Chordata; class Amphibia; order Anura; family Ascaphidae; genus Ascaphus; species Ascaphus truei. The sequence goes on along the minus strand of NC_134494.1, from coordinate 54,100,556 downwards.
TAAATAAAACTGTGGTTGCCATTGGATGTCCCTGAGGGTCTGCAGCATGTGGGTCGTATCTCTAAGGTGGGATGGAAGCTGAGTGACATATGGCTGCAAATGAAAATCTATGAATTCGGATAAATGAGAAGTTAAAGATTGGATGCCGGATACGATCGGACGTCCTGGGGGGTTTAATAAATCTTTATGTATTTTGGGAATGATGTAGAATATGGGTATAATGGGATATTGATTATATAAGAAATCATATTCTTGTTTCGTCAACAATTGTTGATCTAAGCCTGTCGTTAAGAATTCTAATAATTGTTGCTGATGTTTAGCAGAAGGGTTAGAGGGCAAGGGCTGATAAGTGGACACGTCAGATAATATACGCATAGTTTCCTGGATGTAGTAGCTTTTATCCATTATTACCAGCCCCCCCCCCTTATCGGCCGGCTTGATCACGATCGAATCACTCTCCCCAAGTGTCTTAAGAATGTTTTTCTCATCGAGACTTAGATTGTGTTTTCTTATTTTGAAATTTTGGCTTTGTGTTTCTAAATCATCTGTAACCATTTGTGAGAAAGTGTTAATAAAGGGGCCACTCATAAATTTGGGAAAAAAGGTTGACGGATTTTTAAACTTGGAATTAGAGATGGTGTTTAAAGGTAGATTGACATTGGGGTCCTGCTTGGAAACAGCTTCCCTAGCGAAATATTTTTTGAGGCACAGTTTCCTAATGAATCGCTGTGTGTCCACATATAGCTGAAAGCTGCTTGGACCTACCACCGGAGAGAAGGACAGTCCCTTGGACAGGACTTCCCTCTCCTTATCTGTGATGGGATGTTGACTGATGTTGAATATATGTGTAGAGTGTGTTGTTACCGTTTGTGAATCTTTCCCTGTCTTGCTACCTCCTCTTGTTCCTCTACCGTACTTTTTCTTTTTCTGTCTCTCGATGTTCCCCCCTTCCCTTACAGTCTCCGGTTGCGGTGGATGGTACACTGATCCGGTGAAGTGTCTGAGCATCCGTCAGGGAGCACTGACGCGCATCCAGGCGAACCACACGGCGGCTTCTTCCACAACACACCAGCCGGTGCACGCGGGCAGTGGAGGTCTGAGGCGGAACAGACGGCAGGGGAATCTCCCAGAGCCCCAGCCAGACGCCAGCACACGTGGTGCAGCGCCAACGAGAGGGGATACTCTCCAATTTATCCACTGCTTGTACCCTATTACTGTCTGGTAAGCGGGCATTGTTCACCTGAGGCTGCTGTGCAGACGATACCTTTCTTTTAATGCTATTTTATTAAATGTGATTTTTTATACAGTCCTATGTCTCAGCACATGTTTGTCTTTTAGTGTTTTATGTTAGTCTTTGTACTGTATTGTATTGAATTGTGTAACTGTATCACACTATGTCTGTTTTTATTCTTTTTGCATGACCCACTGTCATCATTGCAAGAGTTCCAGCGGAGCCCATCACCCCACTGGTTGTATATAACTTTTATTTACTTTTTTGTACCTTCATTCATTTTATGTTGTACACCCAGCGCCATAGATATAACATCAGTTTCCAGTATCTTGTCCGACCTGGGGGGTCGGAGTTATATCATAGGCTGCGGGTGTCACCTTCTGGATTAGCGCTACCATTTCTTTGTCTAGTGCCATTTCCCCTTACTGGTTAGCAGCTTTTCCTGATTATTAGATCATTATGTCTCAATTATTTGCCTATAGAGCAAACAGAAATATTGATATTGATAGTATATTCCGGGATGAGGAGTCTCCATCTGTAATGGATGTTAAATGTGATGATATGTATGCATTAGCTGATAAATTAGAAACATTATTATTGAATGAAACTAAACAACTATGGGACGCAATAACCCTGGAAAAATATATAGAACAAAAGAGAATACCTCGAGGTCTAAGAATATTTAAACCTCCTACCACTGACTTTAAAAGTGAGGAATTTATTTTGGAATGGAACCGTTTATTAGACAACTGCTCTTTTGAACTAATGAGGTTACTTATCTCTAAACGAAAAATGGTGCTTCAAAAATTAGATGGCGAGATAAATGAAATGAAAGAGCAGTTTGCTAAGTTCCAAAATAATCGTGAATTAACAGTGGTTGAGGATAGAATTAAGAGCAAAATGGACAGTGTGCAAAGGGACATCATTGCCGGCAAGCAGAGTAAGTTCCAAAGGGACAGAAATGACTATAAAACTGGCAGCTATAGAAATTGGAAGACTAAAGTAACCTATACGGATAAACATAGGAATATAAAAACCAATATTACCAAAGATTATTCCCACAAGATACCTAGCCACCATTACTATAAGAAAATTGTCCCAGATACCAAGGATAAAAATCCTGTGCAATTCATTACACCTAAGCCCCAAAGAGTAAATACACGGCAAAAATCACAACGAGATAACACTGTGAACCCCAAACCTCCCTCACCTGTGCCCAACACCCTGCAATTAGATAGGGAAATTGACTCTATCTTTGAGGACTATCACCATAGTAATAAATACCAACCTTTGGTGGACTTTGAATTAGAACAACAAGTATCTGCCACCAATCGTGATGATAAAGCCTCTTCTTCCACATTTTCTTTTTTAGATTGGAGAAAAACAAGGGAGCAACAGAATGCGAGGGAGGCTATCAAAGATCTACTAGGGAAAGAGGGAACATCGAGAGACAGAAAAAGAAAAAGTACGGTAGAGGAACAAGAGGAGGTAGCAAGACAGGGAAAGATTCACAAACGGTAACAACACACTCTACACATATATTCAACATCAGTCAACATCCCATCACAGATAAGGAGAGGGAAGTCCTGTCCAAGGGACTGTCCTTCTCTCCGGTGGTAGGTCCAAGCAGCTTTCAGCTATATGTGGACACACAGCGATTCATTAGGAAACTGTGCCTCAAAAAATATTTCGCTAGGGAAGCTGTTTCCAAGCAGGACCCCAATGTCAATCTACCTTTAAACACCATCTCTAATTCCAAGTTTAAAAATCCGTCAACCTTTTTTCCCAAATTTATGAGTGGCCCCTTTATTAACACTTTCTCACAAATGGTTACAGATGATTTAGAAACACAAAGCCAAAATTTCAAAATAAGAAAACACAATCTAAGTCTCGATGAGAAAAACATTCTTAAGACACTTGGGGAGAGTGATTCGATCGTGATCAAGCCGGCCGATAAGGGGGGGGGGCTGGTAATAATGGATAAAAGCTACTACATCCAGGAAACTATGCGTATATTATCTGACGTGTCCACTTATCAGCCCTTGCCCTCTAACCCTTCTGCTAAACATCAGCAACAATTATTAGAATTCTTAACGACAGGCTTAGATCAACAATTGTTGACGAAACAAGAATATGATTTCTTATATAATCAATATCCCATTATACCCATATTCTACATCATTCCCAAAATACATAAAGATTTATTAAACCCCCCAGGACGTCCGATCGTATCCGGCATCCAATCTTTAACTTCTCATTTATCCGAATTCATAGATTTTCATTTGCAGCCATATGTCACTCAGCTTCCATCCCACCTTAGAGATACGACCCACATGCTGCAGACCCTCAGGGACATCCAATGGCAACCACAGTTTTATTTAGTTACAGCAGACGTGTCCTCACTGTATACGGTTATTGACCACGTTCAGGGTTGTGAGGCTATTGGCCGGGTATTAGATGGTGATCCCCTACTGTCTGGCACATTTAAGTCTTTTTTAGTCACGGGTATTAAATTTATTTTATCACACAATTTTTTTAATTTCAATGGTTCTTATTATTTACAGACATGTGGCACCGCCATGGGTACGAAGTTCGCTCCTAGTTACGCCAATTTGTTTATGGGCAGTTGGGAACATCAATACATCTGGAACAACTGTCCCCTAGGAGCGAACTTGGTCCTATGGCGGCGCTACATCGATGACATTATTTTCATCTGGTCAGGCACCCCTTTAGAATTAATTTCATTCCAGGATTATATGAATAACAATCCCTTCAACCTTAAGTTCACGTTCACATCTAGTAGCACTTCCATTGAGTTTCTTGATTTATGTATTTATATAGAGAATAATACTTTGCACACTAAAACTTTTTTTAAATCTGTTCAGGCAAACAATTATTTGCACGCCAATAGCCATCACAACCCTGCGTGGATCAGTAACATACCGAAAGGTCAATTTATAAGGTTAAAACGAAACAGTTCCAAAAATAGCACTTTTCAAATACAAGCACAAGAGTTAAAAGAAAAATTCGTTAGTCGTAACTATCCACTCAGCCAATTAGAACAAACCATATCAGAGGTCGAACTGCTGGACAGGGATGCACTGCTTGAATACAAAAAGAAAAGTGACACAGGTCCAAAGATATCTTTCATTACACAGTACAATTCAATGGCCCCAAATATTAAAAAAATCTTAACCAAACATTGGCCCATACTCATGAAAGATAAAGATTTGTCCACTATACTACCTAAGAGACCCAACATAGTATTCACTAAAGCTCCAAATTTGGGGCGCAGTCTAGCGCCCAGCTGTCCGTTGCAGCGTAAAAATACCACTAATAATTTCGGCCTAAAAGGTTATTTCATTTGCAATACATGCACAGCATGTAAATACAGTATTAAAAGTACAAAATTTTCATCCAAAGTTACTTCTAAAATTTATAATATCAAACATCACATCAATTGTAACACTCAAAATGTTATTTATCTGTTGGAATGTCCCTGCGGTCTGCAGTATGTGGGAATGACCACAAGGCCTATCAAACGCCGATTGTACGAGCATGTGTACAATATCACTAAAGGTTTGATCACGCATAACGTATCGAATCACTTTCTCCAAGTACATAATAGAGACCCCACGGGACTGAAATGTATGGCCATAGAGACACTAACACCTAACTGGCGAGGCGGTAACATCAATAGTCTCCTGGGGAGAAAGGAGTCATTTTGGATATATGAGCTCAAAACCTTGACCCCTGGGGGCCTAAACGTCGAATTTGATCTTAAAGCATTTTTAGTTAACAAATAAGTTCTTTTTTGTGATAAAATTCTGTCAACCCGGCACTTACCACACATATTATAATGTTAGTTTTAGGATTTCACTTAACGCTTTCACTTACACTTTAAAATTATGATACATACAAATTATAGTGTATATCAGCACTTAGTTTATTTTACCTTCACATATGTCAGCTAATAAACATAGTCAATTTAGTTTGATTGTACATTCCGTCCTGCTTGGAAGCCACTTTAAGCCCAATTTGGTTGTATATAGCCGTTTATTCCCAGTGTTTATGCCCCTCTACAGCAGCCCCCTTTGCACCCTGTCCATATATGCAATCATCAGCAGAGCACAATATGGTGCTGGGAGAATCACATAGTGCTCAATTAAACAATAGGTGCAACTCATCCAATAAGGGGTTAATTGTTATATCTGCCAGCATGCATTAATATTATGAGTCTGTGTCATGCATAACTGTGTATTTTTTGTCTCCTGGTTCATTTCAGGTCTTTTTAGAAAGAAGTCCATTAGTATTGTAGTTTATATGTAGTTTACATTGTGTTTAATGTCTTATATGTGTTGTTATGTTAAGTGTACTATGTTGTTAGCGTTGCTGAGACCAGGGACTTATCTTGGAGCCACTGCGCATGTCCACCAATGTATTGGATCTATGTACCTTTAAACCGGGACTATATAGATGCGGACTATGCCAGGCCAAGGAACTACTTTTCTACCCCTGAGGAAGGAAGCGCACGCTTCCGAAACGCGTAGGGTGGTGTTATCTGCACAGCGGTTGCCTCGTTACCTGCCTGAACTCCATCTGGATTCATCCTGAGTCTACCCTGCTGCTACAGTCTCCGGTTGCGGTGGATGGTACACTGATCCGGTGAAGTGTCTGAGCATCCGTCAGGGAGCACTGACGCGCATCCAGGCGAACCACACGGCGGCTTCTTCCACAACACACCAGCCGGTGCACGCGGGCAGTGGAGGTCTGAGGCGGAACAGACGGCAGGGGAATCTCCCAGAGCCCCAGCCAGACGCCAGCACACGTGGTGCAGCGCCAACGAGAGGGGATACTCTCCAATTTATCCACTGCTTGTACCCTATTACTGTCTGGTAAGCGGGCATTGTTCACCTGAGGCTGCTGTGCAGACGATACCTTTCTTTTAATGCTATTTTATTAAATGTGATTTTTTATACAGTCCTATGTCTCAGCACATGTTTGTCTTTTAGTGTTTTATGTTAGTCTTTGTACTGTATTGTATTGAATTGTGTAACTGTATCACACTATGTCTGTTTTTATTCTTTTTGCATGACCCACTGTCATCATTGCAAGAGTTCCAGCGGAGCCCATCACCCCACTGGTTGTATATAACTTTTATTTACTTTTTTGTACCTTCATTCATTTTATGTTGTACACCCAGCGCCATAGATATAACATCAGTTTCCAGTATCTTGTCCGACCTGGGGGGTCGGAGTTATATCATAGGCTGCGGGTGTCACCTTCTGGATTAGCGCTACCATTTCTTTGTCTAGCAGATAAATGCTGACATAGAGTAACTTATGGACAAAATAGTTTGATGACCATTCCAGTATCTTGCAATATTTAATAGGGTATAGATCGTCTTATCTGAGAGTGGGTAACGTTAGAAGAATATTGGTAACTTGATCAATAAATTAGAAATTCCAACAACAAAAAAGTCGGACAAAATCACCTATTGACCTTTTATAAAAACAAATATTTATAAATACAAGAAATAATGACAAATCCTGTCTCTTTATAAGATGTCTATTTAACAACAGATGTTGTTTTGCATTTCATTGACTATTTAGATTCTGCATAAAATTTCACAAATGTGTTTGCACATATAAGGGCATCACCTTGTTTAATTACTCTACGATGGTCAGTAAATCTCATTTTACGTTGGTGTGTAGTTTTTCCGACATGCCACAAGGGCATTTGGGTATACCATACTGTGTGCGCTGTTGAATGTTATCCTATTGCAAATCGAGTATTTTTTGTACATTATGTGGATGATAACAACAATCCCCTTTGGTTAAAGAGTTATGGATAGAACACCATGCACATTTATAGCAACCATCTTTCTTTTTACTTAAGTGTGTTGGTTCATATTTGGAGGATAGCTTGTGGTACTGGCCATTTTGTTGCAACATGTGCTTAAAGAAATTACTTATAACATAGTCAAATGAAATAAAAATGACTACTGTTTGTTTCAACTTGACCTTAATGGGAATACATTCTGGTGATACATTTATCCAAGGGTTAAATTGAATACCCTTTTCCATGAAGTGGTTTCATCTTCTCCAGAGGCCACAGCTTCAGATGGTTCTTTTACTATTCGTAACTTATATAGAAAGTTTGAAAAAGGCAAACTCTTAAGTGTACTCGGAAAATGGTGACTGGTGGGCAAGTAGTAATGCATTTTTATCTGTGAGATTTCTAAAGAGACCTGTCCAGTTATCACACATTTTTTAAATCAAAACGTCTAGAAATGTAATGTTAGACTGACTCTAACTAGAGGTAAATCTTATTGGATATTTAATATAATTTAGATAATTAACGTATCCAACCCATCTTTGCCCCCTTTTCATACGAAAAATACATCATCTATGAAGCGCTATCTCAGAACTCTGAAAAATAAACACAGAGTTTTTAAATCATGAACAGATTCACATATGATGTCACTACATTAATACCCATAGCCATCTCCTGTAGTTCTAGAAAGAAAAAAACTAGTACAGAAATGTTAAATAATTCTTTTTGCAAAATGAAGTCATGTAAGACTACTAAAAGGTAAACTAGGTAACTAAATCCTTAATGATAATGCTGCAATTTCTCAAGAACATAATTTGTGTCCTTAATATATGAATTCATACTACAGTATGTACAAAAGATTTTAAAAAAGTGTCAACATAAATAGAGTGGTTGCTGATATTATGGCGCAGCCAGGAAGACTGGTCAAAGAATTGTGTATTTTGGATTGTTTTTGTATGTGTTGTATTTTAGGTGTAACCCACCCTAATGGGTCTGGTTATGAATTAGTTAAGTATATATGAATAATGTGAGTGTATCATCTTGTTGGCCAATTGCATTCCCCTTAGTTCTGTGACATCACTGGGTGGGAAGTGTTAACCTTGTATGTATGTATGTATGCATGTATATATTTATATAGCGCCATTAATGTACATATCGCTTCACAGAAGTAATACACGTAATAATCATATAAATAACAAATAATAGAAATAACACACGATGGGAAGAAGTGCTTCAGACAAAAAAGTAACATTTAGGAAAAGAGTCCCTGCTTCGATCTAATTAAAAAGTAATGTAAATATATTACTGTAGCTGATTCCTTTCAGCTCAGTTGCAGTTCTTGTCAGTTCTTGTTTCAAGATCAAGTTGATCTGTTCCCAGTCCAAGATGGATTATCCCATAGAGAAACTGCAAACCAGAGAGACGAAACACTAAAGATACCCTTAAGTACCTGTGGCCGGGGAACTTCATGTACTGTAAGTGCATATCTTACCATAACTACTGAAGCTTTCAAATTTGGACATACTTCCCCATATATCTGTAATAGGCTTTCCCCCACCCCCTGGGAGATTACACTATTACAGGGTGTGTTGTGCTGGTTACCTGCTGGCTCACAGAATCGCTGAGATCCGCCGGTATTAATGGGGAAGACAAGACTGCACTTTCCAGATGCGGATCCTACCAGGCACCCCTGACAGAAGACCACACGGAGGAATAACAGCACATCACGACAGGTTCCAAACAAGAACGGTATTTACATACTATGTTTTGTGGACAGTAATATAGATGGGACTTTGTTCTATATTGTGGTGAAACTCACCCCTGCATATCTCTGCTGCTGCACTGTAAATGATTTACCTGTAAGGCCTCGGCCAAGGTACTTGCTTGCTGGTGGAGGCGCGCTGAGGCGCGATTCCGCTCAGCACTGAGCCCTTACAGCCGCAATTAGAGCAGCTTTAGTAGGGGCTTCCCTACGCTTCCACAAGCGCGTGGAAGTGTAGGTCTTATGGAAATTTTAAATTTCCCCGCTTGCCAGAGCGCAGGGCCGGTCCCGTGAGCGGATCGCCCAATGAGGGCAAACCAGCTCCGTGACGTCACTGGCCCGCCCCGGCCCGCCCCCGGCCTGCCCCTGGCCCGCCCCGGCCCGCCCCCTGACGGCACGCAGGGAAAGCACCTGCAAGGCCAGGGAAAGCACCCGCTTTCCCTGAGCCTCAGCGTGCCTCAGCACGCCAGCGGGGAGCTTGGCCGAGGCCTAAGTATGAATATGGGCTTGTGGCCTAATATATATATCTTTTATTCAGAGGTCGGTGTTAGTCTTCTATGTTTTTTACATATGTTTGGAGGTTCCCTGGCAGAACCTTGGGGGGCTGAGAAACCAAGCCCTCCAAAGACAACATATCTGGACTTCTTCAAACCAAACTATCTGGACTATTGGTTGAACACTGGTAATTTATTTGTTTGTGGTTCTTTCTCACTGATGCCGTGCCTCCATCTCTTGCAGGTTCCAGGAGTGCTGGAGGCAATAGGATCGTCCCAGCAGGGAAAGGGGATTCCTCTAGAGGAATCTTTTACTTTTCTGCACCATGTTGTCATATCATCAATAAAGAATTTTTCACCGGATATTCTTGGCCCTGGATTCACTTCTTGCTTGCACGGTTGTGCTCCATCCCCTTTCACTGCTGGGACGATCCTTCTGCCTCTACTACTTGGATGCATGCCACCGGAGAAAGCACAGGTGACCTTATGTGAGTAAGCTACCATCTTTAATATACTTTGGTTATTGTTGGGACAATATACATGGTTCTACACACTCTGGAGAAGCAGTCCCAATAGGAGGTGACTTAGTGGGAAATGTTTATTACCTCTCATATTTATCACCTACCAGGACATTACATTATATGCCTCTCATTCATGAGTATATACCTATACATACCAGCACTCACTGTCCTTTAGGTCACCTGTCTTATGTATCTTCTTCAATCAAGCTATACATTGATTATTCTACATGAATGTGACTAGTGTCCTCACACATTTGAGCACTGTAACTATGGAACTTTGTTCTATTTACAGTGCTGGAGGCAATCCTTGCAGGAGAACTCTCTTCTGATACTCCCCCTGATTAATTGCAGTCTCAGGCAGAGTCCGTAGGGGCCTTACGCCTTCGGCCATTGGTGCAGTCGTGGTGTAGCTGTAAGGTCAGGTCGAGTGGAGCTGTACTCACCAGAGCGGGCATAGTAAAGTCCTCCTTTGCCCCGATGGTCGCCTCCAGGATGACGTCATCTGGTTGTACCAGATGGATGTTGTTGTCCTCCACATTGGAAGAAGCAACGGCCGGTACCTACTCACTGGGTTCCTCCGCTGGAGCCTGGAAGGAAGAAGACACATCCTCACCGCTTTGCTGAATCCTGGCAGTCGTGTGGTCCTCCTGGCCGGGAGCAGGCACGTCTGACACCATCTCAATGGGAGCTGCCACAGCCATGGCGCTCCTCCGATGCTTGGGATGCACTGTCGCTTGTGGTGAGGTCATCAGCATGGGACTCCGCTGTCGTTTGGTCAGGCATGTAGGTGCTTCCTCAGCAGCCATGCTGGAGTCGCCTCTTTTCTCCGGTCCGGTGGAGCAGGCAGCGACACCTTTGGCTTTAGGTGTGGGGTTCCACACCGCAGGCACTAAAATGTCAGGCTCGCCTCTCCACCCAGAAAGTCGCAGTGGGGGCAGATACATTTAAGGTAGCTCTCCCCGTTGACTTCCACTACCAGGAAGCCTCCTGGTAGCCGATATTGTTACACTTTACACCCAGACATGGCAGTGTAAAGTTTGGCAGTAGCAGTGGGGATTAGATCTTCTCAGCTTGCTCACCGCGAGGAACTGAGGATGCGGTAGCTCGCATCCGGCTCCTCCCCCAGTGATGACAGTCTCTTTGCATAATTATAGTGCCTCCTCCCCTGGTGGAATAAGGAGCACAGCACAATATAGAAGGGAGTGGCCTTGGCATTCGTGCCAAGCCACTCACAGCAGGTGGGAGCGGCTCCTCCTTTCGCGCCGAACCAAACACTTTGCATGGCGTGGCTTAGCGTCGCACCAAGCCCTGCACAGATTTTGCAAGGAAATGCTTGCAACTTGCAAACTCCTCCATGCGGTCCTCCCGATTTTGGAGGGAACTGCTCCTCACACACGCTGCAGATCTTCTCTGGTGGAGAATATACCCCAGGCTAGGCAGACACCCCCTCCCCCCCCAGTACGCTGCACACGTTGACAGACCCATTTAAGTACTCTGTGGCTCCCTGTGCTGTGGTTTGTTAATAGCATTGTTGTAGCGGAGGTTCTGGCATCCTGACTTTTAAGACCTCCCATCAGACACTATCCACAAATACTGTAACACCACCCTGTTGACCGTGATACTATAGTCCCTTTCCTGAGGTTTCTGGGTCCCAGACAGCCAAAACACCCCCCTCCAGGCACCCTACTGTACATATCAGTCCTTAGGGTGACACGACTAGAACAGATAGCACATAGATTCAGCACAGGTTACCTCACATTAGGGAACAGCGCAGGTTGCAGCTCCACTTTCGGGGAAGTTGGTCCCTTGCTGGGCAAGAGTCCCCTGGACACTACAACTGCCCCTCCTTCATTCTTAGTACTTAGACTTGGAGCGTACCTCCATTCTCTTTTTTGCTATGCTTTGCTGTAAAAGTCTGTCCTGATGATGGAACTAGGCAGCACCTCCAAATGTAACAGGTTTTCCCCCACCCCACCTTTTCTCTTCAACAGCAAACAATACAGCATATAACTGATTCACTTGTCTTGTCCTTCCTCTGGATGGTCCCTGGAATCAACCCCCAAGAGTCTATCCTTGCTCTTCCCTCATACCTTGCTGGGATGAGGGGTAATTTTCCCACTCCCCTAAGGGAGGGGATGGAGGTGGTCAGAGCTCGGACTCCACAATCCCTGGAACACTCTCTCTCTAGGGAGAAAACGAACTTTAAATTTGGCTGTGCAGCCCCTTAAATACCATTGGGAGGGCTCAAATTCTGAGCCCCTGATTGGGCCTTAGACCGCCCCCCTCCCACTCAAGGGAGCTGTTTACTGCATGGGAAAACCCGGATTGATCCTAACACTTTCTGCGCTGCAACCAGGGCTTAAATGTTAGGCAGGGCAGATGAGTAGCCACAATTAATACATTGCTTCATATATATTTCCTTTTGTTTTGAGGTTGCGCTGATATTTTTCTGGAACTTTAGTATTTTTAAGTAGCTTTTATTTCTTGTGCTCAATTGTAGTTTAGTATGTGTGAGTGTAAGCTAGGAAGCTAGCTGAAGAAAGTATAGTCCCAGAAAATAGATCAGCAATGAAATGTCTGTCTGGTATATGAGAAAATACCAGGAGCTTCAGAAAATCAAATGTATCCATGATACTGTATATACAGTACACATCTGTGAGCAAAGTAACTGACCAAGAGTGTCAACATGCAGCTACAGAGGAATAGTATTTGACTAGCCAGTTTGGCATAGTTTTCAATTATACCTTGAAGGGAGCCAGAGATGTATTGTTTAGGGGCACTTGAATACAAACAACTCACAAAGGATGTGTTTATGGTAGTAGTAGGGAGGCATACATTATGTCAAACTTTTTTGACAGGTACCACGCCCCCTTTTGCCCTAAGCCCCGCCCCCTTTTGGCATTAAACCCGACCCATGCCCCGCCCCTTCCGTATCCGGTCCCGCCCCTTCCGTATCAGGCCCTACCCCATGCGCCAATTTTTTGAGGTTGACGCCCCCTACGCCAAAAACTCGCGGTTGATGCCCCCTACGACAAAAAAACACGGTTGACGCCCCCTACGCCAAAAAAACGCGGTTGACACCCCCCTGAGCCCATTTTTTATTATGATGTGTATTTTTTATTCTTTTTTTGTGATTGGTGCGTACTGTTGACGTAGATTGGAGGGGGCGTATACATACGCGGGGCATGTCTGGGCATGTTTATAGGCGTTTGGGGCATGCCCGAACATGGCTTTTTTCATACGGGGCAAGTCTGGACATGTTTATTCTGAAATAACGCAGTGCACATGTCAGAAATTTTCAAAAGACGTTGAAAAGAGGGCATAGCAATTTTTTTAAATTCAGACAGAATACCGCTTTAAGAGAATAAACTCTTTTTTTTATTTTTTTTTATATATATAGAGACGGTACAGGGATTAGCCGCAACAGGGGATACATAAAAATAAAAAGTACAAGTGTATAATCAAAATTGTTTATTTTATTTTTAAAAGCTACAACAGTTTCAAGCATGAATAATTACAATGCGTATTTACAAGTAAAAAAGTAAATAAGACATTTCAAAAGACGACTTTTTTTATAAATTCAGACAGAATACTGCTTTATGAGAATAATCTCTTTTTATATATTTTTTATTTGTATAGAGTCTGTACATGTGTTAGACGTAACAGGTATACATAAAATAAATAAAAGCACAATTGTAAAAGAGTCAAAAATATTTATTTTATTTTTAAAAGCTACAACATTTTCAAGCATTAATTAATTACAAGGCGTATTTACAAGAAAAAAAAAGTAAATAAGGCATTTCAAAAGACTTTGAATTGCGGGGGGGGGGGGTTAGCATTTGAATTAACTTCCTCATTAGCAGAGGGTTGTGGGGACACAATGACAAGCTAGACAAACACAGGCGTTGTAAATTGAGAACAGATGTGTCGTGTGAACATCCTCATTGACAGAGGTAAATAAGGCATTTCAAAAGACTTTGAATAGCTTTGAAATGCGGGAGATAGCATTTGAATCACATGAGGTGTTAGAAGGCTATCCTGTGTGATGCCTTATGTGAGTTTCAACAGGACATCAGTAACGCTTTAAACAGAGGCTGAAAGCACCATAGAAACATTATATTGTTTTTTATGAAACACTATTAAAGAATGCACAGCCATACAAGCTCAAAAAAACCGGATGCACAATTACGAAAAATATATTACACGCGGAAAACGCCGGGTTCCTTTGGCGGCATACAGAGTTTAAATAATGCAGCACAAAAATACGGTATTTCAAATGCAACGGTCAAAAATTATCTTTCAGATCAAGATGTCTATTCGTTATACAAACCAGCGCGAAAATTTTTCAAAAGGAATATGATTTTAGTTTCTAATGTGGATTCCCAGTGGCAGGCAGACCTCGTATCAATGATTGATTTTGCCAAGTGTACTGACGGCTACCGGTATATTCTGACGGTTATTGATATTTTGTCAAAATACGCCTGGGCGAAATTGTTGCAAAATAAAACCGGGTTAATCATCGCTACTGCGTTACAGGATATTTTCTTAGAGGGACGCGTGCCTCAAAAGTTACAAACTGACGGGGGTAAAGAATTCTTGAATAAGAATGTTAATTTACTGCTCCAAAAATATGGCGTTATCAGTTTCATCGCCGGCAACTCAGTAAAATCCGCCGTTGTTGAGCGCTTTAATAGGACATACGCACCGGTACAGCGATGTGTTATCAGACTTAATATACAGCTATAACCACACGCCACATCGCACCATTATGTGTGCGCCAAAGGATGTAACACAAGCGAATTCTCTCACCGTATGGAATACTATTTATAGGTCACATGTGAGTTCTAAGAAACTTAAGTCACTTTTAAAAATTGGAGACCACGTTCGGATATCAAAATATAAAGGAGTTTTTACAAAGTGTTATGAACAGTGTTTTACAGATGAAATATTTATTATTGCTGGTGTACGCACGAAAGGCGTAAAACCTCTGTATAAGCTTACAGATAGCGCTGGTGAGGCCATAGAAGGCTCATTCTACGCTGAAGAGATACAAAAAATACCAAAGAATTTAAATCGCGTTTACAGAATTGAGAAGATATTAAAACAAAAAAGCGTAAGGCGTAAAATCGTCTACTACGTTAAATGGTGGGGATACCCTACAAAATTCAACAGCTGGATAGAAAAAGCACAACTAACTCGTTTGTAAAAATACGTCGCTATGGAGGATATTGCCTTTTATGTAACGTTGCCTAGTAATGCGTCATACGAAACGTTCCCCCAAAATGACATTTCGAATTATACGACAAAACTAGCCAAGCCCATTATTTTAAAAGGTGAATGGGAGGTTGCTTTAACAGAAATACAGTATCCGCATACTTGGAATACATTTGAAAACGTGGACGGTAACGTATCTGTAACACAACTAAGTCCGCAGATATGGAACGCGGCGCCAGACAGCACAATACATGTATCACCGCTAAACGCAATTAAATCAAATTTCATGGTAAAATCGGGGTATTATAGTGATATTAATGAATTGGTTAGGTCTATTAATGAGGCGATGGCCATCAGCAAAGTCAAATTGAAATATGACGACTTTGAAAGAACAGTATCTGTTGTGGGCACACAACGCTTTACAGCCTCAGAGCGTATGATGAACATTCTAGGCCTGGATTCTAATAATATCGATAAAATTGAAAAAAGGGCTAAAATATGTGCAGATATAAAAAACGGCTTTTATACAATATTTGTTTATACCGACATCATTATGTATCAACGCGTAGGGCACAGTTTTGTCCCACTACTGCGTACCGTTTAAATCACCGGCAATAATAATGATATCATTACGCAGCGCTACATAAAACCTGATTACATACCCGTCAGTAAATATCACATCGACTGCATTACAATCGAGAAAAAGAACGACCAAAATAAGAACGTCTCATTCAAGTACGGGAAGTCCATTGTAAAACTACACTTTCGTCCGCGCAAAGGCTCTTTGTATTGAAGGGACCGGCAACATGGTCGCTGTTAAAAATTATGGAGAACCACAGGTTTACAGTATGTATTATAGGGCACAAGCGGGAAATGGCTTACAGGGTTTTCATGGGAGCCCTTATATGTTCGGTCGTGGATTAGCAGGCGTTTTCCGCAGTCTGTTTAGGCGGGCGGTGCCGCTATTCAGACGCGGCTTTGATATTGTAAAACCTCATGTAAAAACTGCAGCACTAAATATCGCTAGAGACGTTGTAGGGCGTGTTTCAACCGCGGTGATGAATA
This sequence comes from Ascaphus truei, assembly GCF_040206685.1. Lineage (NCBI taxonomy): Eukaryota > Metazoa > Chordata > Amphibia > Anura > Ascaphidae > Ascaphus > Ascaphus truei. The sequence goes on along the minus strand of NC_134494.1, from coordinate 54,084,434 downwards.
AAATGGGCGGTGCAGCACAAGATGGGTCCGGTCTCGTGTACATCAGTAGAAGCAGTGCTAAAGGCAAACGCAAGCGCAGCGTTGCATTCCCACCCAGCACAGCCCGTTATCAAAACAAAAAGAGCAGTCGCAACGTCAGAAAGAAGAAAAAAACCTCACCTCGGAACTTAAACGACATCTTTTGATTCATTTGACAAGACAAAAAAAAGTTATTTCATCATGGCGTTTATTCACACCAACTCCATAGAATGCGCTAAATCTGAACTGGATATCTTTGAAATACAGCCTACACAGACGAGCATAGAAAAAAGTCTGTATGTGGAAATACAGCCGTTGGCCGCCCTTTCAGAAACGGCTCCGTTGGAATTTTATATCGCTGGCAGCGGGGAACATTATTTCGACCTCAATAATACTTTATTTACATTACGTGTAAGATCGTCAAACAGGACAATACACAGATTGCTGATGGATCACGCGTGAGTCTAATCAATAATCCGATAGCAACGCGTATAGAACTATAGCGCTGATGCATTATCCACGCAGTTTACCACCGGCTTATTTTACAAGGATACAGCCGGGCAACACCAAACCCGCACAGTGGGGGGTGATAACCAGGGTTTTACAAAGCGTTCCCACATGACAGAGCGTGGTAAAGCCGTTGAATTACTAGGACATCTACATAGCGATATATTTTTTCAAGAGAAGCTTATACTGAACGGTCTGGACTTAAAAATTAAACTCACTAGAAATAAAGATACATTTTGTTTAATGTCTGCTGAGGCTGAGCCGTTTAAGATTCAAATTCTAAACGCATCGCTGTTTGTCAAAAGGGTGCAAATTGCGCCGGCAGTGCGCATAGGTCATGCGCAGGGGCTTTTAAACGGCAACGCAAAATACACTATCGACCGTGTGGGGATGAAAATTTATAGCATCGCGGTCGGAAGCCGCGTATGCAATCTAGAAAACCTGTTTTTGGGTCAGTTACCCAAACTGGTCATTATAGGATTCGTTGATAATGACGCTTTTTCTGGTGCTTACGATAAAAACCCCCTTTGTTTCAAACACAACCATGTGAATTTTGCAGCACTGTATTTAGACGGCGAACAAATACCGACAAAGCCGTTTCAACCAGACTTTGAGAATGCTAATTCTATTAGAGAATACAGACGCGGGATTTCTCATTAATCGTGAAGAGTATGTTGAGGGGTACACGCTGTTTGCGTTTGATTTGTCACCCGATCAGGAACGCGGTGAACACTTCTCACAAATTCGCAATGGAAACCTGAGGGCTGAAATACGCTTTTCAAGGTCTCTGGATAGAACCGTTAATATTATTGTGTACGCCGTTTTTGATAACGTTATTGAGATAAACCAGAGAAGAGAAGTGTTATATGACTTTCTCTGAATAAAAAAAAGAATGAATACCGTTCAAATAACGCAGTTTTTAAGCGCCGATCGAATCACCCGTGGACTGTTTCAAGGAGTTTACCCCTGCGATTTATTACCCCGTCGCGCGCTGACAAGTGCACCCACAGGTTTCATCATAAATACACATCCTCATAACGGTCCTGGTGAGCACTGGTTGGCGATTTTTTTTGATACAGATGGTTCTGGACATTTTTTCGACTCATACGGATTATCACCAAAAAGTGAACTCTTTCCTAAAGAAATTTTACAATTTTTAAATACGAACGTGAAATGCATAACGTTTCAGAATGCACAGTTGCAAGATACTTTGTCGTCTGTCTGCGGTGAATTTTGTATTTTTTTCATTCATCATATGTGTAAAGGTTTAACATTTGAAGAGATCTTAAAATGTTTCACTAATGATTTTAAAAAAAATGACCGCATAGTCGCTAAATTTGTGAGAAAGCGTATGAGCCATTCAAAGCGGTGATATGTACACATTGACTGTACACAGAAATATGTGGCCTGTTATAAAAATATATAATGCCCTTTTTTAAAAAACATGTGTCTGATATGTACTGTTTAATAAAAGCCTAATTATATTATACAAGGCCAACAATGCCTTGGTTTATTTTTATTTTTATGGTCTTTTACAGCACTTTGATAATATAGATAAGTTAAAGCAAAAAAATAAATAAAAATATATATATTTAATAAACCAGAAGTGTTGCCTATAAACAGACCTTATAATAATTAAAACTATTAAATAAAGAACAAGACAGCCTCAAGAGGAGTGGTCAGACCCCCCCTAGCCCTTGAAGGTGGAGCTACGAAGTGTTAGATCCTCAAGAAAAAACTATTTAAGAGGTTGCTTTGAAATGCTTCTGTCTCTAACTCCATTGCTCTTGAGTGCCCGTGTATCCAGGCTGTGCCTAGCAGTGCTCTGAATATAAAGGCCATGGTGAGTAAACATAATATTTATTGTATTGTTTTATTCATGTCTGTCTTTTTTTCAAAATAACAGATAACGTATTTATTTTTCTAAAAGTTTACACATGTGATAATATAGTATAGCCTATAGCGGCTAAGACCGTAATATATTATTTTATGTTGTGATGTTGATTGTGTTTTTAGGTATTCTATATGTAATCAGAGAAGTGACGTCAGAGTCACGAAACCCGCGTAGGGTGGAGCCTGTTGAACGTGCTGCAACGTGCAGACCCTGTGGAAGGAAAGGAGGTTGATTGACGGGGAACGTCATCGGAGGAGGGACTAGGCGCTCCGAGTCGCGGCCACGAAGCGGGGACCCACGCCGGCTCCAGCCTCCCCCTGCAATCCCTCGACATCCTCCCATGTGAAGCGGACGGCACGTTGTAGGACACGCATAGGGCATTCTCGCATGTGAGTGCATGTTTTTATGCTTGTCATTTTTTAACAATAAATGTTATAGTGCTATACTATTGGTGCCCCTTTCTGTTCCCAATCGGTATGGTGATGCTGATGCTGGAAGTGTAAAGCGTGATACCAGCAGCAGGAATCAGTCGGAGCCAATCGTGGGGGGACTTAAAGAAACCTTTTGAGGCCCATTCTTATCTATTTTTAAGTAAGTAGATAGCAACGGTGGGGTCTTGGAATACTGACCATAGGGTACTGCGCAATGGTTGTTTTATTTGTATTTTCAGACCAGCATTCTGTGTAAAAGAACGGGACATTGTGGACTGTGGATCTTCTTTATACCATCTTTTGATTCATGGGACTACTCCGATTCGTCAGGTTTATTATCTGATAGTGCGCCAGGGAATTATTGTCTGTGTTTTATCTGTGTCATTTGTTATCTCTCTGTGTATGTTATACAGCCCTTGTGGATAGGGTTGTTATATTCCCAAGGCAGCCATTCCCCAACCTGCCACAACAGGCTGTGAGGAATTCACATTAGATTTTTCCTTATAGGGGACACTTTAAATATTCATTTTATTATTGTTAAGCACCTGGTTATTTTAGTTAATATTTAGGTATAGTTATATAGGTTTGAGCGCTGATCACATGCTTTTAGTTTAAATTTTCCTCACTATTCTATATGTAATACCTTGCCTATTTTTTTATTCATATATGTCTTTTCAAATTAACATTTAATGTTTTTTTTCTAAAAAGTGGCCCCGTTGATAATATAGAACAGCCTGTAGAGCCTAAGGCCGTAATATATTATACCTAAATCCGTGATATAATATACCTAAACCCTTGATATATTATTTTATAGACTGCTAATTAGTGTATTTTAATGGCATTGAATGTATTTTTATGTAGTCTTTATGTAATATACAGGGCCTTTTATTTAATGTTTTTTTTCTAAAAAGTGGCCCCGTTGATAATATAGAACAGCCTGAAGAGCCTAAGGCCGTAATATATTATACCTAAATCCGTGATATAATATACCTAAACCCTTGATATATTATTTTATAGACTGCTAATTAGTGTATTTTAATGGCATTGAATGTATTTTTATGTAGTCTTTATGTAATATACAGGGCCTTTTTTTTAGTTTCATCAGTAGGCATTAAAAGGGTTATGCGGCTCTTCTCCCCTTCGCTCTGTTTAGCATGCACCAAGTATTTCTGCAGTACAGTAGTGTATCTTTTTATCTTTTCATCCTCTGATAAATTATTGCTATTTAAGATCGCATTAATTTCTGTATCTAGGCGATGCATGGCAACTTCACGTATGTCGCCCTCTCGCTGGGGGGGGCGCTGTAAACGATCCATATCTTGTTTGGGGACCAGGTACATTTTCTCAGCATATTCCATTAGCGGTTAGTGAGAAGGCCAGTCAGCAGCGGTATAGCAAAACCCAAAAGAGAGCCAATAAAGCCACCGGACTGCTTCACCAGGCGTTTCTTTTTTACAATTGTAAATTTTTTATCGCTCAGCTTTTTTATAATTTTACTCCACTTTTTTAATATGCCAATTTGCCGCTTTGATAAAGGTATTTTACCTTTTAGAGCATTGAGGGCTATCTCGCATATGGCGATGACTAAATCATTAGACGCTGAACACAGAATAACTTTTCTTTGCTTTGGTGAAGCCCTTATTAATGCTTTTAAAGTATGCCAATTGCGGCGTAGTCGGTTAGACATATTTACAGCAGCGGTGCGGCTACAAGTAATTACAATTTACAGATAATTATCTCTTTTTAGAACTGTTTTTTTTTAAAAACATAGACTGTGGGGCTGTCAGGCGGAAAGATACCGGTACTTAAGCGGTACTCATCAGGGGTCGTGGCTCTTAAATCTACTAACAAAAAACCATAGGGGACACGTGTGGCATCTTCAAAAGCCTCTAAAAAGAAGTGTAATTTACCAGGATACATTTGACGCGCTAAGGTGTTAATTTGTAATTTATCCCTAGGATTTTTAAAAAGAACCATATATTTAGTGTTTAAATTTATGGTTCTGCTTTTATTACCCTGGCAAAAAACATTTTGTACGAGGTACATGATACTGAGGTTTCTGTGATGCACATACTTGGTGAATGTTTTTCAATTTCAGAGCTCTCACTGACGGCTTCCATCAAGTCATCAACGATTGTCAAATTCACTTTACCCGGGGGAAAAAGAGCATCGTCATTAAATGTAGCAGGTATACCCTCAATAAATCTAATGTGGGGCATAGTGCTTAACAGTTCATCAAAAAGCTTTTGCCAGCAAGCATAAAACCATACGATATTATCAGGCCGGTGCGACAAGTGAGTGCTAGAATGTTGCAAAAGCTGTTTAACAAAATAGCTTTTCCCTGAATTTGACGGTCCGGCTAAAATGCACGAGAAAGGATGTTGAAGCCTGATATCCATTACAGATTTATAATTAGTAACCAAAGCGTAGGGTTGTGAAGACGTTGGTCAGCTCTCGTTTCGTGTACACACACTTTTGTGTTTTCTGTAGAGGACGCGTCTCAATCTGCCAGTAACGTTTATTTCGGACAATCCCCGCCTGTTGTACCACAATCTTTTTCTGTTCTTCAGGATCAGAGTGTAAGGGGTAGTCCAGGACAATATCTTTTAAAGTGTCAAAGTTAATCAATTCAGCGTTTGCAGCGTTTAGTGTTATGCCTTTAACTTTTAGACACGTTTTACCAGTGGAAAGCTTGTAACCGTAAGTCTTGGGGCTGGCGGAAACAAATTCTGTAATGTGTGTACCAGTCGGTAGTTCACTAGTCAGCTCCCCTAAGTAGTCACCCAGAGGCGGATTCCAGTCACCTGTTTTGCTAACAAAAATGACAGAGTCAGTGTCATGGTAGAGACACCTCTCTTGTAGCTTGTCCAAAACATTGTACAGTTCAAGACGGGCATAGGCCGTCGTAAAACAGGCAATAAAAATATTGACATTACGACCTACAGTGTATCCTTCCTTTGTATACTTCCAGCTAACCATGGCCGTGTCATCATCTAGGAAGTCTAAAGATGACACATCGTATTGCGTTGAAAAGGCGTAACCAATAAAGTTCATCAGGGCTTGTTACAATACTTGTATTTTGTAAATTAGTCTTTTGACTGAATTTACCCCACAAAGAATTTAGAAACAGTTTAGAAATTTGTCTTTTTGCCGGGTTAATGTCTATTTTATCAGCGCGTAAACGTATACCCTCTTTTGAAAAATACTCGCTGATGTATTTTTGTTTTTTGGCATCGTCTGTACACCAGCTGGGGTATCCAGATGCCTCCTGTTTGTCCCTGAGGTGCACCTTAATGTATTTAGCAAACAATTTGTCTGTATAATGTTCAAAGTGCCAAATTTAAAAAAATGTATTCGCAGTCTATAAAATAATATATCAAGGGTTTAGGTATATTATATCACAGTTTTAGGTATCATATATTACGGCCTTAGGCGCTACAGGATGTACTATATTATCAACGGGGCCACTTTTTAGAAAAAAAACATTAAATGTTAATTTGAAAAGACATATATGAATAATACAATAGGCAAGGTATTACATATAGAATACATAAAAACACAATCAACATCACAACATAAAATAATATATTACGGTCTTAGCCGCTATAGGCTATACTATATTATCACATGTGTAAACTTTTAGAAAAATAAATACGTTATCTGTTATTTTGAAAAAAAGACAGACATGAATAAAACAATACAATAAATATTATGTTTACTCACCATGGCCTTTATATTCAGAGCACTGCTAGGCACAGCCTGGATACACGGGCACTCAAGAGCAATGGAGTTAGAGACAGAAGCATTTCAAAGCAACCTCTTAAATAGTTTTTTCTTGAGGATCTAACACTTCGTAGCTCCACCTTCAAGGGCTAGGGGGGGTCTGACCACTCCTCTTGAGGCTGTCTTGTTCTTTATTTAATAGTTTTAATTATTATAAGGTCTGTTTATAGGCAACACTTCTGGTTTATTAAATATATATATTTTTATTTATTTTTTTGCTCTAACTTATCTATATTATCAAAGTGCTGTAAAAGACCATAAAAATAAAATAAACCGAGACATTGTTGGCATTGTATAATATAATTAGGCTTTTATTAAACAGTACATATCAGACACATGTTTTTTAAAAAAGGGCATTATATATTTTTATAGCAGGCCACACATTTCTGTGTACAGTCAATGTGTACATATCGCCGCTTTAAATTGCTCATACGCTTTCTCACAAAATTAGCGACTATGCGGTAATTTTTTTTTAAATCATTAGTGAAACTTTTTAAGATCTCTTCAAATGTTAAACCTTTACACATATGATGAATGAAAAAAATACAAAATTCACCGCAGACAGACGACAAAGTATCTTGCAACTGTGCGTTCTGAAACGTTATGCGTTTCACGTTCGTATTTAAAAATTGTAAAATTTCTTTAGGAAAGAGTTCACTTTTTGGTGATAATCCGTATGAGTTGAAATAATGTCCAGAACCATCTGTATCAAAAAATAATCGCCACATCTAACTGATTGGATAATGCATCAGCGCTATAGTTCAGAATTTTTTTAATATACGCCCGATATGCGTACAGATTATTGGATTGCGATATGAGTCTGTCCCCCAAAGTCACATCTAACTGATTGAAAAGCGTTGCTATCGGAGAATTGATTAGACTCACGCGTGATCCATCAGCAATCGGTGTATTGTCCTGTTTGACGATCTTACACGTAATGTAAATCAAAGTATTATTGAGGTCGAAATAATGTTCCCCACTGCCAGCGATATAAAATTCCAACGGAGCCGTTTCTGAAAGGGCGGCCAACGGCTGTATTTCCACATACAGACTTTTTTCTATGCTCGTCTGTGTAGGCTGTATTTCAAAGATATCCAGTTCAGATTTAGCGCATTCTATGGAGTTGGTGTGAATAAACGCCATGATGAAATAACTTTTTTTTGTCTTGTCCAATGAATCAAAAGATGTCGTTTAAGTTCCGTCGTGAGGTTTTTTTCTTCTTTCTGACGTTGCGACTGCTCTTTTTGTTTTGATAACGGGTTGTGCTGGGGGGGAATGCAACGCTGCGCTTGCGTTTGCCTTTAGCACTGCTTCTACTGATGTACACGAGACCGGACCCATCTTGTGCTGCACCGCCCATTTTATTCGTCACCGCGGTTGAAACACGCCCTACAACGTCTCTAGCGATATTTAGTGCTGCAGTTTTTACATGAGGTTTTACAATATCAAAGCCGCGTCTGAATAGCGGCACCGTCCGCCTAAACAGACTGCGGAAAACGCCTGCTAATCCACGACCGTACATATAAGGGCTCCCATGAAAACCCTGTAAGCCATTTCCTGCTTGTGCCCTATAATACATACTGTAAACCTGTGGTTCTCCATAATTTTTAACAGCCACCATGTTGCCGGCCCCTTCAATACAAAGAGCCCTTGCGCGGACGAAAGTGTAGTTTTACAATGGACTTCCCGTACTTGAATGAGATGTTCTTATTTTGGTCGTTCTTTATCTCGATTGTAATGCAGTCGATGTGATATTTACTGACGGGTATGTAATCAGGTTTTATGTAGCGCTGCGTAATGATATCATTATTATTGCCGGTGATTTCAACGGTACGCAGTAGTGGGACAAAACTGTGCCCTACGCGTTGATGCATAATGATGTCGGTAAAAACAAATATTGTATAAAAGCCGTTTTTTATATCTGCACATATTTTAGCCCTTTTTTTAATTTTATCGATATTATTAGAATCCAGGCCTAGAATGTTCATCATACGCTCTGAGGCTGTAAAGCGTTGTGTGCCCACAACAGATACTGTTCTTTCAAAGTTGTCATATTTCAATTTCACTTTGCTGATGGCCATCGCCTCATTAATAGACCTAACCAATTCATTAATATCACTATAATACCCTGATTTTACCATGAAATTTGATTTAATTGCGTTTAGCGGTGATACATGTATTGTGCTGTCTGGCGCCGCGTTCCATATCTGCGGACTTAGTTGTGTTACAGATACGTTACCGTCCACGTTTTCAAATGTATTCCAAGTATGCGGATACTGTATTTCTGTTAAAGCAACCTCCCATTCATCTTTTAAAATAATGGGCTTTGCTAGTTTTGTCGTATAATTAGAAATGTCATTTTGGGGGAACGTTTCGTATGACGCATTACTAGGCAACGTTACATAAAAGGCAATATCCTCCATGGCGACGTATCTTTACAAACGAGTTAGTTGTGCTTTTTCTATCCAGCTGTTGAATTTTGTAGGGTATCCCCACCATTTAACGTAGTAGACGATTTTACGCCTTACGCTTTTTTGTTTTAATATCTTCTCAATTCTGTAAACGCGATTTAAATTCTTTGGTATTTTTTGTATCTCTTCAGCGTAGAATGAGCCTTCTATGGCCTCACCAGTGCTATCTGTAAGCTTATACAGAGGTTTTACGCCTTTCGTGCGTACACCAGCAATAATAAATATTTCATCTGTAAAACACTGTTCATAACACTTTGTAAAAACTCCTTTATATTTTGATATCCGAACGTGGTCTCCAATTTTTAAAAGTGACTTAAGTTTCTTAGAACTCACATGTGACCTATAAATAGTATTCCATACGGTGAGAGAATTCGCTTGTGTTACATCCTTTGGCGCACACATAATGGTGCGATGTGGCGTGTGGTTATAGCTGTATATTAAGTCTGATAACACATCGCTGTACCGGTGCGTATTATGAGCTGTGAAAGAGTTTTTAATGTCCTATTAAAGCGCTCAACAACGGCGGATTTTACTGAGTTGCCGGCGATGAAACTGATAACGCCATATTTTTGGAGCAGTAAATTAACATTCTTATTCAAGAATTCTTTACCCCCGTCAGTTTGTAACTTTTGAGGCACGCGTCCCTCTAAGAAAATATCCTGTAACGCAGTAGCGACGTTAACCAGGTTTTATTTTGCAACAATTTCGCCCAGGCGTATTTTGACAAAATATCAATAACCGTCAGAATATACCGGTAGCCGTCAGTACACTTGGCAAAATCAATCATTGATACGAGGTCTGCCTGCCACTGGGAATCCACATTAGAAACTAAAATCATATTCCTTTTGAAAAATTTTCGCGCTGGTTTGTATAACGAATAGACATCTTGATCTGAAAGATAATTTTTGACCGTTGCATTTGAAATACCGTATTTTTGTGCTGCATTATTTAAACTCTGTATGCCGCCAAAGGAACCCGGCGTTTTCCGCGTGTAATATATTTTTCGTAATTGTGTATCCGTTTTTTTGAGCTTGTATGGCTCTGCATTTTTGAATAGTGTTTCATAAAAAACAATATAATGTTTCTATGGTGCTTTCAGCCTCTGTTTAAAGCGTTACTGATATCCTGTTGAAACTCACATAAGACATCACACAGGATAGCCTTTTAACACCTCAAGTGTTTGTCTGGCCAGTCATTGAGGATGCTGATTCAAATGCTATCCCCTCCACCCCCCCTCCCCGCATTTCAAAGCAATTGAAAGTCTTTTGAAATGCCTTATTTACCTCAGTCAATGAGGATGTTCACATACTAGCTTGTCATTGTGTCCCCACATACCTCTGCTAATGAGGAAGTTAATTCAAATGCTAACCCCCCGCAATTTAAAGTTTTTTGAAATGCCTTATTTACTTTTTTTTTTCTTGTAAATACGCCTTGTAATTAATTAATGCTTGAAAATGTTGTAGCTTTTAAAAATAAAATAAATATTTTTGACTCTTTTACAATTGGGCTTTTTTTTATGTATACCTGTTACGGCTAACACATGTACAGACTCTATACAAATAAAAAAAATATAAAAAGAGATTATTCTCATAAAGCAGTATTCTGTCTGAATTAAAAAAAAATGTCGTCTTTTGAAATGTCTTATTTACTTTTTTACTTGTAAATACGCATTGTAATTATTTCATGCTTGAAACTGTTGTAGCTTTTAAAAATAAAATAAACAATTTTGATTATACACTTGTATTTTATTTTTTTTATTTTATTTTTATGTATCCCCTGTTGCGGCTAATCCCTGTACCGTCTCTATACATATAAAAAAAAAAAAAAAGCGTTTATTCTTTTAAAGCGGTATCCTGTCTGAATTAAAAAAAAATGCTATGCCCTCTTTTCAACGTCTTTTGAAATTTTCTGACATGCGCACTGCGTTATTTAAGAATAAACATGTCCAGACTTGCCCCGTATGAAAAAAAAACATGTTCGGGCATGCCCCAAACGCCTATAAACATGCCCGGACATGCCCCGTGTATGTATACGCCCCCTCCAATCTACGTCAACAGTACGCACCAATCACAAAAAAAGAATAAAAAATACACATCATAATAAAAAATGGGCTCAGGGGGGTGTCAACCGCGTTTTTTTGGCGTAGGGGGCGTCAACCGCATTTTTTTTGGTGTAGGGGGTGTCAACCACGAGTTTTTGGCGTAGAGGGCGTCAACCTCAAAAAATTGGCGCAGGGGGCGGGGCCGGATACGGAAGGGGCTGGACCGGATACGGAATGGGTGGGACATGGGGCGGGTTTAAGGCCAAAAGGGGGCAGGGCTTAGGGGAAAAGGGGGCGTGGTACCGGTCAAAAAAGTTTGATAATGTATGCTTCCCTACTACTTATGGTGATAAATACTGAACAAGAAACCGCCCAAGGGATTGTTGATTGTGAAAACCGACAAAAACCCACTCTGGGATTGTGTACTAAGAAGGAGCTATAAATGGCCACTCTGGGATTTGTTTACTGAATTGTAACTACAAGATATAACCATTTTATGAAACTAAATACCTTCTTTTCTTCACCAAAGATCATGCATATTTGAAATATGACTGTATTGACAATTGAAACTACAAAAGTAATGTTATAAATGATTTTTTTGTATGTATGTTGGACTGTTAAATAAACCTGAGTTATTTTAACCAAAATGTTCCTGTCGCCTAATGTAAAACGTTAACATTACCCAACGTGTGGCCGAAACCAAACCTTAAGAAACGCCCCATAGAATATATAAAATAATATTGAAGAGGGAAGATAAGGTTCCCTTAGTTGATATCCCTGCAACAGAGAAGGGGTTACATAGATCTCAAATAAATTATGGGTTGTATGGTGTGCAATGTTGGAATAAAATTAAAGGTATCCACCTATTGAACAAAGTCACATCTAGAATTGTGTCAATTTCACCTTGATGTGTATATGTTGGGTCATAAGTGAGGCTCTTATAACATGTGCCAGCCTGTTCCAGCATCTCATCCCTATAAGAAGAATAGTTTAGAACAACTACTGTATCAGTCTTATATACAGATGGGACCCAATGAATTACAATAGTAATATGGATATGTTCACAAGTTAAAACTACTCTATGCTACATTTTTATCCCATACCACTTATACAGAGGTTAAAAAAAACTTAAAGGTAGAATTTTTTTAAGTGCATGGTTCATAGAATATGTGCTGCCTTTTGATTCCTTTATTAATATGCAAGCCTGGAAATGTGTACTCTAAATTCATATTACCATAGGTGGGACAATTGACAGTAAGTGGATGTATAAAGTCTTGTGTGCATATAATTGAGCCCTTAGGTTTATAGCAATGACAACATAAGAAAAGTATTTCCTTTTCTAAAAGCTATGCTGGCAGCAGGACCGCACCTGTAAATAACAGTATGAAAAGGAAATGAATATAGTGGATCTAACTAGCTTAGTCAGAATGTTAATGGCAAACATCAAAAGAACGATCACATTTTATTTTGCTTCTTGTCTTTTCCTTCATTATTATTTCTCTTTCTTTCTTTCTTTCCTTATTTTTATTCAATGACTTATGTGTTTTGTTAACGTACTATAGCTTCTGAAAAGGACTGCAAAAAAATAATCAAAATAATGTCATTTGTCTTCTTTGAACTAAAGTAATCATACCAAAAGCAACCATTTGGCTGTTTTAGTTTCTTTTGAATTACTGTAAATCATTTTTTTTGGGGGGGGGGGGGCTTTGAATGGGCAAGTGCTGGTCAATTAAGTGTTGACTCAACCTCTAACCATCTGCTAGAGGTCAAATAAGGGTAAGGAAGGAGGAGAGAGGGGGCTTTGTCTGTGCAAACTCATGTTCAGCACATAATGAGGAGACCAAACCTCCCAATGACCAAAATAACTATAAAAAATTATTGAAAAATATGTGTTTTCTTTATGTAATATATATCTAGCGTAACAGTAAACAATTATCAACAGAAATTATAGTATAAAGTATACTGCTGCTTCATATATATATATATATATATATATATATATATATATATATATATATATATATATATAATATATATATATATATATATATATATATATATATATATATGTAACGGGTATTCCACCCCACCCAATCGCAGATATAGTGTGGGTGCGGGGAACTTAGTGTTACCAGGTGTGGTGCTTTACCTGCTTGGCTCACAGGAGGGCTGAGCTTTTGCCGTGGGGAACCTGGGGCAATTATATTATGAGTAACCCTGTACACGGTGCAGCGCCTCCACCTGCGATGGTTCCTAGCAGAGCAGGAATTGTTCCTCGAAGGACACATACAAATACTCGCACACCTTAAGTATGATAACCAATACCGTTTACTTAGAAAAATAAGACACATATACCATAACCGTACTTGCCTATCATAACCATCAACATGCACGTATATCAACAGGTGTCCCTCCCTAGAAGAGACACTAATAACCGCGTAGCGCAGGATGCTACCTTCTCTCATAAACCCCACCGGATGATTCCACCCAGTGTCCAGTAGTCCCACACAGTATTACCCCACCCTTCAAGTGAGATGTGTATGTGTGACTGCGCAGCCACTATGTCCCGTGTGGATATGAGTGAGCTCATTGGTGCACTTGTGGATTACCTGCCAGACACTCCGGTGCCCGGACCTGCCAAGGAACTTCACAAAGGATCCGAAGGCTGATGTCGGCTGAATGCAAGACCTACCCTCCGGGGCGATCCCACCTGGACGGCTATTACAACGACGGCGAAGGTTTGAGCCCAAACCTCTGGACGGACGCGCAGCTTCTGCTGTGTCCCTTACTGGCTCTAGAACGTAAGTGACAGGGTCCCTAACCTGAGGGCTGTCCCTGGCAACACTCACTCTACTGGGTGACTCAGGGCTATCTCTGGCCTTGTGGGCTGCTGGTCTAGTGCAGAGAGTCACTGACTCCAGCACCCTACCTCCTTCCCTTGGCTGCTCCTGGCTCTGACTGAACTGCGGGCTCCAAGCCCGCGAAATGTATCTATTTGCTCCTGCAGGGTCATCCTCCAGCCCTATTTTCTCCCTGGTGTCACGTGGGGTGCTGCAGAGGCTCATGGGACTTATAGTCCCTTCCAAGAGCCTTCCCTGGTAGGCTAGGGTTCGCGCGCTTCGTACTGCGCATGCGCGACCTGTCTGTGAGCCTACCGGTACCTCTAGCCCCTGCGCATGCGCAACGCACCTGGCAATGGCGGCGCCCTGCTCCGCGAGCCGCCAGGACCCTCACGACGCGACCGTGGCCCTAGCAACGGCCCGATCGTGTACCCGGCAACCGGCCTGCTCGCGTCCCCGGCAACTGGCCCGATCGCGTCCCCGGCAACCGGCCCGCTCGCATCCCCGGCAACCGGCCCGCTCGCTGAGGTAGCTCGCTGCTCGCGCACCTGCCCCCTCACCCCCTCGCGCCCAGCGGCTGTGCGCCCAAGAAGGAGGGGGGTCAACTCTAAAAAGGTGGACCTGGCTACATCTATATATATATATATATTTATATATATATATGTAGCAGCAGTATACTTTATACTATAATTTCTGTTGATAATTGTTCACTGTTACGCTAGATATAAATATATATATATATATATATACAGTGTTCGACAATTGTATACATTTACTCGCCCAGGGCGGGTGGATTTAACCCCCGGGCGAGTAACTATTGGCCCAAGCAGCACACGTGTTTTTTTTTTTAAATTCCCCCATTCGCGCTGAAATTTCCCTGCTCGCGCTAAAAAAAAAAAAAAAAAAAAAAAAAAAAAAAAAAAAAACTCCCCTACCTGACTCCTGATTGGCGCGCGCTCCAGGCTTTGTGGGTTCGCGGCCAGGCTCTATATGAGCCCGCCCCCAACGAGCGGCCATTCTGCCTGGAGCTCTGTTGGAGGGTAAGTACTCTCCATGCTGCGGCCCCTCTGCTCCTTCCCTGCGATCCCCCTGGTCCCACATGGCTCCCTACTCCCCACCGCGGAAGCTCTCCTGTCCCCTGCTCCTGTCCCATTCCCCTCCTCCTGTCCCCTGCTCCTGTCCCCTGCTCCTGTCCCCTGTCCTCTCCTCCTGCTCCCTTCCCCTCTTCCTGCTCCTGTCCCCTTCCCCTCCTCCTGTCCCCTTCCCCTCGATCCACCGATCGATGTCAGGGGCGGGAGGTCCCCGCAGCTGCAGCCCGGTTGGCTTGCGGGGGGGGGGGGCTCGGCCCTCACCACGTGCCTCCCATGCGTCCCCTACCTTCATGATGGCGCAGCCGCCGCATGAGGTGGGGGGATGTCGGCCTGGCCCCCCCCCGCCACGAGCATCATGCCGCCGCGGGCTGGGGGGGAAGAAGCAGCCTGCAGCTTGGCCAGGCACTGTGACATGCCGGCGAGGGGAGCAGGGCAGTGGCGGCCATGGCGGGGCTGACTGTCACCTGGGGCGCCCAGTGGGGGATACCTCGCCACGTGCCTCCCACCCACCCTGCTGATTGGGGGGGGGGGATGTCGGCCTGCCCCCCACACGAGCGGGAGATGGGCGCGGGTGGGTGGGGGATTCGCGTGGTGCTGGTCGCGGCCTTTCCTCCCCTGTGTGTGTGTGAGAATGTGTATGTGTGTGTGTGTGTGTGGGAAAATGTGTGTGTGTGTGTGAATGAATGTATGTGTGTATGGGAGTATGTGTATGTGTGTGACACCAGAGGTCCCCCCCAGTCAGTAACCCCCCCCAGTCAGTAACCACCCCCAGTCAGTCACCCCCCCAGTCAGTAACCTTCCCCCCAGTCAGTCAGTCACCCCCCCCTGTCAGTCACCCCCCAGTCAGTGTCAGTCACCCCCCAACCCCAGTCAGTGTCAGTCACCCCCCACCCCCAGTCAGTGTCAGTCACCCCCCACCCCCAGTCAGTGTCAGTCACCCCCCACCCCCAGTCAGTGTCAGTCACCCCCCACCCCCAGTCAGTGTCAGTCACCCCCCACCCCCAGTCAGTGTCAGTCACCCCCCACCCCCAGTCAGTGTCAGTCACCCCCCACCCCCAGTCAGTGTCAGTCACCCCCCACCCCCAGTCAGTGTCAGTCACCCCCCCACCCCCAGTCAGTGTCAGTCACCCCCCCACCCCCAGTCAGTGTCAGTTACCCCCCCACCCCCAGTCAGTGTCAGTCACCCCCCCACCCCCAGTCAGTGTCAGTCACCCCCCCAACCCCAGTCAGTGTCAGTCACCCCCCCACCCCCAGTCAGTGTCACTCACCCCCCCACCCCCAGTCAGTGTCAGTCACCCCCCCACCCCCAGTCAGTGTCAGTCACCCCCCACCCCCAGTCAGTGTCAGTCACTCACCCACCCAGTCACCCCTGCCCCACCCAGCCACTCACCCAGCAAACCACTCAGCCAGTCACTCACCCAGCCTCTCTCTCTGTGTATCACCCACCCTCTGTGTGTGTCACCCACCGTTTCTCTCCTCTGTCTCCCCCACACTCTCTCTCCCCCCACACACTCTCTCTCCCCCCCCCACACTCTCTCTCTCCCCCCCACACTCTCTCTCTCCCCCCCACACTCTCTCTCTCCCCCCCACACTCTCTCTCTCCCCCCCACACGCTCTCTCTCCCCCCCACATGCTCTCTCTCTCCCACACACTCTCTCTCTCCCACACACTCTCTCTCTCTCTCCCCCACACTCTCTCTCTCTCCCCCACACTCTCTCTCTCTCTCCCCCACACTCTCTCTCTCTCTCCCCCACACTCTCTCTCCCTCTCTCCCCCACACTCTCTCTCCCTCTCTCCCCCACACTCTCTCTCTCCCCCCCACACTCTCTCTCTCCCCCCCACACTCTCTCTATCCCCCCCACACGCTCTCTCTCCCCCCCACATGCTCTCTCTCTCCCACTGTCAGGGTTCTGCTCGCCACAAACCAGGACCGGACCGCGAGGCTGAGGTGGGGTTGTAAAAGCACCGACCTGAGACCGCGCAGGCTGATCCGGGTTGCGCAGTTCGTAGTCGTATGTCGCAGGATCAGGATTGGAGAAGACAGCGTCGTCGTTGTACAAGCCAGGGTCAGAACAGGAGACGTCAGGATAAACATTGTCCATGCAGGAGTTCGGCAACAAGGAGATAGGAGAGACCCGCTTCAGCTTAGGAGCGCGGGGTTGGCCTTTGCGCGAGCGACGACCATGGCCCATGGTGCTGGTCACAGGAGATGGTAGGCAGACCAGAATAGCACACCGTCTTGCTGTACGGGTGCACCAGTGCTACAACGCAAAAGTCCTGAGCGGGCAAGGGAATCCACTGTTTCAGCGCAGGAACCAGGACACGGCCTCTCTATATTAGGGAAAGAGTAGGCCACAGGAACCAGGAAGCTGTAGATACAGGGAAACCTCCGCTTCAGTGCAGGAATCCAGGAGACTGCAGAACGCAGGGACGAACCTCTACTTTAGTGCAGGAATCCAGGAGGCTGAAGGACGCAGGGACGAAACCTCTGCTTCAGCACAGGGGAACAGAAGCTGAAGGACGCAGGGGAAACCTCCGTATCAGCATAAGGGAACAAGCGGCTTGAAGGGAGCTGAAGGATGCAGGACGTAACCTGGAATCAGCATTGGAGAACAAGCGGCTTGAAGGAAGCTGAAGGACGCAGGGCGGAACCTGGTATCAGCAAAGGAGAACAAGCGAGAGCTTGTGGCAAAACAGTTGACATCCAGTTAGGACTATGCTCGGCAAGGAGCATTATGGGCAAGCAATACTTAAAGGCCAGCGGGCCAATCCCCGGCGGGGGTGTGAAGGTACTGCCCCTAATGAGTGAATGCAAGTATAGTTTGCAATGAAAGGCTGCACAGCTGCAGTAGATACCAGAGGGAGTGTGTATTGCTTTGAGTGAATCCAGGCTGCAGCAAACCTCAGGAAAGCTGTTCCAGAACTGCACCGGTCTGCAAGGTAAGGTAACCAGTAAACCGTGGAGCGGATTCCTTACAGTACCCCCCCCTTCACGCGAGACCTCCGGGCGAACATGAGCACTCATAGAGTTGGAGACCCGGGAATTGTTGCTGAACCGTCTAGGATTGGAGCTAGAGTCGTACTCCAGAGACTCATGATTAGTCCTTAGTGTACCCCCACCCCCCGGTGAGAACTTTGGCCAGACA
The DNA here is from genome assembly GCF_040206685.1 of Ascaphus truei. Taxonomy (NCBI): domain Eukaryota; kingdom Metazoa; phylum Chordata; class Amphibia; order Anura; family Ascaphidae; genus Ascaphus; species Ascaphus truei. The sequence goes on along the minus strand of NC_134494.1, from coordinate 54,066,212 downwards.
GGACCATCCATGGGCCTTGGGGACATTGAGTTGTTCCTAAACTTCTTTAGGTAGAAAGGGCATCCGTAAACGAGCAGTTCTTTGGTGAGTACAGTTCTAGGATATAAGATTGATGGAGGAAACATCCTTGGTACATGGCTTGCCTCGCAAAATGTCTTGGAAATCCAGGGCTGTGAAGAACCAGAGAGTTCCAGAGCAAAAACGGTAGAAGAACCCCAACTGAAAGCCCAGTCCTTAATAAAGAAACCTGAATCTAGGATCAGCGGGCCTGATAGTTGATCGAATACACCAGGAGAAACTTTGTAACAGAAAAAGTCTTGGCTGACCACTGCATGTTGGAATTTGCGAGGAATTTTTCCTCTAGAAGGTTCCCAGGTAATGGTTAGTAAGGGTATAGGCTGGTTAGAAGCATCTCCCGGTATTGGTATGGAAGGTGACAAGGCAAGCAGTAAACCAGGCATAGGGACCGAAATCTTGGGATACGTACAGAGTATTTCCAACTGAGAGGAAATAACAGGGGCAACCGAAAATTCCGAGGGACAAAACCATGGTTTAGCAGGAGCAGAGAAGCAAACAACAGTAGAGTTCTCCAATACTGGGAAATCTTCATTGGGAGATAATATTGTCAGTGAATCAGGAATAGTCCTTGGGATCTTCAAATCAGTAGCTTGAGAAAAAGGCAGAGCCAGGGTAGTGGTGGGAGGGAAGCTAACATCAGAAGCTGAAGTCTGTACCTCAGTGACCGGGCCCTGAGAATCAACAAGCAGCAAGTATGAACTATGAAAACTCTTAATGACAGGCACCTTAGGAGTACAAGGAGTCTTTTCCGAAACTGCAATGGCCCTAACCACAGGGGTACCTAACCTGACAAAAACATGAATTGGTGTGTTTTCTAGTGCAAAATCTCTGATCACAGGACTCCTAACCGATAGTGAGGGTGTCTGGGTTTGATTAGAGAAAAAATCAGATGTATTGATAAGTGACTTAGAAACAATTACTGAGGTTCTAGATTTGCTGGACATGTGAGAAAAAATACCCTTTAAGACAGGAGTTTTAATTTCTTCCCAGAGTAACCCCATGTTTGCTGGGGCATATTTAGACACAGTACTGAGGGACTGGGTTTCAGCAAAGGCAGGACAGCTAAACAGCTCAGAGTTAAACCCCAGGACTTGTAATATATGCATGGTGACCTCAGACAGTACTAAGGGAGTGACCACAGATATGCTGATCCCTGGAGAATTAGCCTGGAGAGAGAAATCAGGGGGACCCCCAGACAGGATACTCCTTGTAGGAAGAGCTTCAGAATCAGAAGGAGAATCATTACCTCTCAGAGTCTCAAAACTAGAAAGACACAATTCAGCGAAAAGGGAAAGAGTGTGCAAGCTTTTTACTAATCTATATGGAAAAGCGTCACTTTTGGGAGAAAACCGTGCGTCAGCAAACATTCCTGGGAACACAATATGAACCCCAGGAGAGACATACAGACTACTGTATGCCTTTAACCCTAAGCTTAAAGAGGAGGAGAACTCAGACAGTACATGGGGGTTAATCATAACTGTACTGGTCTCTGAAGTAGGTATTTGGTAAGGAATGTCTGGGAAACCAGAACTTACTGCAGACTCCATAATGTGGGAACTATGCGCTGAAGCAGGGATCACCGCTATGTGGGCGACAGGCTGGTTCAGTGAAATACCCGGGAGAAGGAACTCTGCGACTAAGCTTAGGGAAAAACCTGACTCCTGAATACATTTATCAGGAACCAGAACTTTAGCCGAAGTCTCCGGAGACGAAACTGCGGAAACTTGAGCTGAAGCAGGGGATTTATAGCAAAGAATATCTAGGGACTCCGTACGGTTATGGGAATCCCTCAATGCAACCTCTGCTGTCTGACTTGTGGACTCATTCTCTGAGGCTAAAACGAAGGCATTAACTTGGAGGCAGCAAGAATTTACAGGGGTTAATGCAGACAGTGCCTGAGAGTAAAACACAGGAAATTTTTTCTCTGTATTAGGAGAGACAAGGGATCTCTCCTCTGGAGCTAGGGGCGTGACCGTGGCTGGCAGAGAACAGGGAATTATCAAAGGAGACTCAGAGAGCTGCCCCTCAGGGGTTAATACAGAAATTACCCTGGGAACAGAACTTAGGGATTCTTTCTCTGACGGGGAAAGTACACAGGACTGCCTAGCAGAGGTTAAAGCTGGAAAACCCTCAAGACCTAGAGAGAGGGATTCAAAGCTAGAAATAGGAGAACTAAGGGACATTTTCTCTGATATTCTAACCTTAGTGTTGGTTAGCGAAACACATGTATACTCCAGGGGAGCTTCACAGACCTGATTGGCAGGGGTTAATGTAGACGTATCATTGGAGTCAAGGAACCCGGGCATACAATCAGGGCTAGGAACCGTGGCAGTTACAACGTTAGGAGAAATTGCTAATGGGTCCGTTTGATCATCTCCCGGAGAGGAAGATACGTCACCCGGTTTAGCGACAGGACTGGCAGCAGAGGGAAACTGCCAAATGGCGGCGTAGGCAGCCAGGAGGCGATCCTGTTTTAACAGGCGAACGTCCAATACCGAGGAAAGTAAATGCAGCGTACCCTGAGCGAGAGCCACCATGACGAAAGGGTCCGGGAGTACTACGTGAATGTCCAATGACAAAGCCAGGGCATTGAGAGTCCTACAGGCGTTGGCCCGTTTCACAGAATTCACCTTATCCCAGGGAGAAGGGGAATCAGGGGAGAGGACACAAGTGGCAAAATACTGTTTTAAGTCTCTGAGGCAGGAAGCCTTACTAATGAGATCATTACGGCATTTCTTTTGCAAAGGAGTTAAACCATCAAACATACATGGATCCTCCATTAGGGGTAGGATATCACACAGATACCAGTCTTGATACTGGGACTGGTCCATAGGTTGGGACAGGATTTCAGAAAAAAATGTGCCAACCCTTACCTCAGCGGGGTCCGAGTTTGTGAGGCCGAGCATACTGTCAGGGTTCTGCTCGCCACAAACCAGGACCGGACCGCGAGGCTGAGGTGGGGTTGTAAAAGCACCGACCTGAGACCGCGCAGGCTGATCCGGGTTGCGCAGTTCGTAGTCGTATGTCGCAGGATCAGGATTGGAGAAGACAGCGTCGTCGTTGTACAAGCCAGGGTCAGAACAGGAGACGTCAGGATAAACATTGTCCATGCAGGAGTTCGGCAACAAGGAGATAGGAGAGACCCGCTTCAGCTTAGGAGCGCGGGGTTGGCCTTTGCGCGAGCGACGACCATGGCCCATGGTGCTGGTCACAGGAGATGGTAGGCAGACCAGAATAGCACACCGTCTTGCTGTACGGGTGCACCAGTGCTACAACGCAAAAGTCCTGAGCGGGCAAGGGAATCCACTGTTTCAGCGCAGGAACCAGGACACGGCCTCTCTATATTAGGGAAAGAGTAGGCCACAGGAACCAGGAAGCTGTAGATACAGGGAAACCTCCGCTTCAGTGCAGGAATCCAGGAGACTGCAGAACGCAGGGACGAACCTCTACTTTAGTGCAGGAATCCAGGAGGCTGAAGGACGCAGGGACGAAACCTCTGCTTCAGCACAGGGGAACAGAAGCTGAAGGACGCAGGGGAAACCTCCGTATCAGCATAAGGGAACAAGCGGCTTGAAGGGAGCTGAAGGATGCAGGACGTAACCTGGAATCAGCATTGGAGAACAAGCGGCTTGAAGGAAGCTGAAGGACGCAGGGCGGAACCTGGTATCAGCAAAGGAGAACAAGCGAGAGCTTGTGGCAAAACAGTTGACATCCAGTTAGGACTATGCTCGGCAAGGAGCATTATGGGCAAGCAATACTTAAAGGCCAGCGGGCCAATCCCCGGCGGGGGTGTGAAGGTACTGCCCCTAATGAGTGAATGCAAGTATAGTTTGCAATGAAAGGCTGCACAGCTGCAGTAGATACCAGAGGGAGTGTGTATTGCTTTGAGTGAATCCAGGCTGCAGCAAACCTCAGGAAAGCTGTTCCAGAACTGCACCGGTCTGCAAGGTAAGGTAACCAGTAAACCGTGGAGCGGATTCCTTACACCCACACACTCTCTCTCTCCCACACACTCTCTCTCTCTCTCCCCCACACTCTCTCTCTCTCCCCCACACTCTCTCTCTCTCTCCCCCACACTCTCTCTCTCTCCCCCGCACACTCTCTCCCTCTCTCCCCCACACTCTCTCTCCCTCTCTCCCCCACACACTCTCTCTCTCCCCCACACTCTCTCTCTCCCCCCCACTCTCTCTCTCTCTCCCCCCCACACTCTCTCTCTCCCCCCACCACACTCTCTCTCTCTCCCCCACACTCTCTCCCCCACACTCTCTCTCCCCCACACTCTCTCTCCCTCTCTCCCCCACACTCTCTCTCCCCCACACTCTCTCTCCCTCTCTCCCCCACACTCTCTCCCCCACACTCTCTCTCTCCCCCACACTCTCTCTCCCTCTCCCCCACACTCTCTCTCCCTTTCCCCCACACTCTCTCTCTCCCCCCCACTCTCTCTCCCCCCCCACTCTCTCTCTCTCTCTCCCACACTCTCTCTCTCTCTCCCCCACACTCTCTCTCTCTCTCCCCCACACTCTCTCTCTCTCCCCCACACTCTCTCTCCCTCTCCACCCCACACTCTCTCTCCCTCTCTCCCCCACACTCTCTCTCCCTCTCTCCCCCACACTCTCTCTCCCTCTCTCCCCAACACTCTCTCTCCCTCTCCCCAACACTCTCTCCCTCTTCCCCACACTCTCTCTCTCTCTCTCCCCCACACTCTCTCTCTCTGTCACTCCCACACTCTCTCTCTCTGTCACTCACACTCTGGATCTCTTATTTACCCCATATATCTTAACTGCCCTATACTACACCGAAATCTTAACTACCCTATACTGCTTTCTTCCAGATCTGGCTCAAGCTTCACACGGAAGACTTCGGAAACCCCCCCTAACCCAGAAGACAGGTAATGAACACCTCCCCAATGTATAACATTGCAGGAATGAGCGTACCTGGACATTGAGGGACTGCGGATCAGGTAAGATCCCAGGTGGGATTGCTGCTTTAGATATTGTGAAGCGGGGACATCCAGACATTGGTTAAGGGGTTCAGGAAACTAGTCATTCACACCTGGCTTTTATTTCTAGATCCGACATTTACACACACACATGTAACAAGGACTAATTGTAGTGTAATGTAATACAATAAATACATTTATGTCAAAAACGAATGTTGTTCTGAATAGGAATTTATTAAATGTATTTTATTTATATATTTTATTTTAAAGCGGGGTTTGGGGCGGGACTAGGGGCGGGGTTGGGGGCGGGACTAGGGGCGGGGTTGGGGGCGGGACTAGGTGGCGAGTAGATTTTTTGGTTGGGCGAGTAGATTTTTGGGTGATTTGTCGAACACTGTATATATATATATATATATATATATATATATATATATATATATAAATATATATATATATATATATATATATATATATATATAATGGGAGGTGCTAACCCTTGATGTATATCTGTCCCTATTCCTTGCTGCCAATTAGGTCCATGGCTCCACAGGTGCCGAGAAAGTTTGTATGGCGTAGAATTACCTAGGCGCAATAAGAAGGAGAGAAAAGGGGAAAGGGGGAAAACAACATAGAGTAGTATGTCCAAATAAGAACAAATTTAGGGTGATAAGATATGCACTCACAATTAGTAGGCTAATTTATGCTTTTATCCAATGTAGGATCAGGAACAATCTTTGGCTTTGAATTTTCACAGGACTCCCTTTAGTGTTGTCATCAGGGGCTAGAATTCCACACACGATTAGGCTGTTTATAGGATCCCAATGGTACGATAACAGACAATCAGCCTCCTTCTCAGGGGTTAATCACATGTTTGGAGACAATGCAGAAAACAATATAGTGTAAAACTATTTAAAACAATTATAAAAAAAACATAGCAGGTAACAAACTCACACTTTGTAAGCTGGTAAAAGGCAGATAAGAGTAATATTCTGAGTCTCTCACACTCAGCTCTGCTCTGATCCACCGGCATCTGCATCACGTGATTACATCTTGGTCCCGAGACCTCGACTTACTCTGCTGTGGATGCCGGCTCCGTTTTGCGATCGGGCTATAAGTCTCTCACTTTTGCTCTCTGTACACCGGATAGTCGTCCTGAGTCGCCAGTCCTTTTATCTTCCCCTATTGTTAATTCAATGTCATTTGTGTTTTGTTTTGTTTAGGGTACTATAGCATCTGAAAGCAAAAAAAAATCAAAATAATGTAATTTGTCTTCCTTGAACTAATGTAATCATACCAAAAGCAACTATTTGGCTGTGATAGTTTCTTTTGAATTAAATCATTTACTTTTGGTCCTCTGAATGGGCCAGTGCTGGTCAATTAAGTGTTTACTCAACCTCACATCATCTGCTAGAGGTCAAATAAAGGTAAGGAGGGAGAAGAGAGGGGGACTTTTTTCTGTGCAAACTCATGTTGAGCACATAACGAGTAGACCAAACCCCTCCCATGTCCCATGTAACAATGTTTTCCAAACTAACTATATAACATTATTGACAAATATTTGTTTACTTTATGTAATACTGTTGCGGCAGCTTTTATTCTTACAAATCACCGGTTTGTCCCTTGCTGGTTCCTGGAATGCGACGCTGTTTACCTGGCGCATGCCGTGTTCACCTTGCATTCCCAGCCGCGGGTCATGCCCGGCTTATGTGTTTATTGATAATGGTTCAGATTTTAATAAGCTGCAATGCTTCGCTTGTCCGCCAGATGGCAGAAATTCATGAATTGTAATGCGCCGAATCAGTAATGTGTCGGCTTGCAGGTGTTTTCGTTTAAAAAAGATACTGTACCACAGTGTGCTATTGTAACTTGGCCTTGGCCTTGAGACTGAAGGAAGAGTTGCAAAAATGTATCAATTTAGGCTTTTCATATTAAAGAAAGACAAAGACCAGTTTCAGTTTGTGTTACCCTATTCTGCAGAGACCAACCATGAGTGTTCAAGTGCAGCCCGCTTTCCAAAAACCTGACAGAAGTTACGCGTATTTGATATGGGCCGCGATTAATGCAACAGATGATAAGATGGCAACAGTTGCTCAAATTTATCAGTATTTTATCGAAAACTATGACTTTTACAAATTTTCGCCAACTCCTCATACGTGGAAGCGTGCAGTAAGGAAAAGGTTATGTAGCGACCCCTGTTTTCACTGTATTGAGCCCCAATTTGTTGGAGGGTATTGGTGTGTGTCACCGGATTTTTCCCGTATCTATGATCATGGAGGTGGCAAAAGGCAAAGGGTCATGTTAAAACCAACTAAGAAGCGACAGTCGCTGCCAAGCAATGCACCAGCACCAGCACCAGCACCAGCACCGGCTTCCAATGACGGTCCCACTGTCAGTGACAACCCTGAGCCTGAGCCTGAGTCGGATTTGGCGTGCAGTTTTGATGAAGCTTGCATGTACCTAAGCGATTTCCAGCCTCACCAGCTGACTACAGGTGGCTAGTCCCGCTGCAAACTGTCGATGTGGATGATGAAGAAAGCTGGACTGGCAGTGGACCGGCGCCGGCGCCAGCTGAATGGGAAATTCTATGGTGAGTTGCCGTATTGTTTTGGTGGGGCTGGCTGGGTACTTCTTTAGGGGGCTGACCATTACTGTACATTAAAACTTTTCTTTTTGTTTTTCATCAGAAAAGAAAACGGCTAATGGGGGGATTTCGATGGATAATATTGTACTGATGTTTTCCGGCCGTACAGTATACTGTGTAATAAACCCGAATAAATAAAACTATGCATTTATTCTACATGTTCATTATCGTGTCATTATGTGTCTTCTACAGTATACTGTACAGTGGTATACAGTGCCTAACATCTATGGGCAAAAATTATTTTATTTCTAGGTGCCCTAGAACAGAAGTTCCCACGCCAATTGACCGTGAACTTGACCGCGGCCCTAAGTAGTTCCCAAGCCATTTCAAAGCTTTCTCCGCCATTACGCTCAATGGTAGGACCCTCCTCGCCGGCGTGACCCTTTCTCGCCACCATTACTGCTCGGACCCTGTTGGGGTCAAGTGAGGGGGTTCCTAACATCTAGGGGCAAAATGAATTTTATTTCTAGGTGCCCTAGAACAGAAGTTCCCACGCCAATTGACCTAGTTCCCACGCCAATTGCCGTAGTTTCTACGCCAATTGCGCGACCAGGCAGTAAAAAAACAGTGCAGCAAGCCTCTACATTTGTTACACTGTCAAAGGAGCAAATGGAAACAATTTGAGGCAATTCAACATGTTCTTTTATTGGTGGAGTCAGTACAAAAACATTTATTTACAAATACTGTACAATGTTGTAACATTTAAAGTGCACAGCAATTCTAACCATCAACACACAATAATACATTCTGAAGCCTTTATTAAATTCTTCTGCCACAAAACATTTTTGGTGCATGGGGCACAGGGAGTTAAAGTGACTTGCTTTTTATGTACTGTATTTGGGGGTTGTCTTTGGGGGTTTATTCAACAAAATTATTATGATGAACTGCCTTTTGAAATTACAGTGCTGTTAACTATTTCAGCCACACACCTCCAGAGTTTTTAATCCGTCCCTAGCCAATCGTCAATCGGCTGAGTCACCCTATCCTACCAACCCCCTCTCTCCACTGGGTCGTTAACCTTCTGCATATTGCCATTGTGTTCTTAATCCGCCCATAGCCGAGCTACAAACACTCAGTATGCCTGCGTCTAATCACACCATCCCCCTCCCCCAACCCTTAGAGGCCTGTTGTTTGAACGGTAATGCTTTGGAAAATCCCCTCTCGAATTTGAAATGTAAATCTGATTTCATCAGGGTGTGAAAATATTTGTCAGTCACTATGGTTTACAGTCACATGTTTTAAATACAATACAGTACATTCTTTAATAGTTTTAAAATAAAAATATATAAATACTGTATATAAGTATAATGTAACATAATCCATTCTGTGGGTCTGTAGGGGTGGCTGTCAATGATTATGATTCGCATGAAAGTGAATAAATATTTATTTTAATTTATCAGGAACCAAAAAATACAAATATGAAAATAATCAGGAATAATACATAATGCAGTCTTTATTAAGTTATTTTGGCAGCTTGAAATTGGATACCCATTTGGAAAACCTTTGGAAAACATGGGGAAACATGAGTAATGCACATTTATAAGAATATTATTTAATACTATATACAGTACAGTACTGTAATGTACTGTATAATATACTGTATATACTATATACTGTATAGTAAAATTATAGGGTTATTTATCTTATCTTTTCCTCATTCTGTCTGCAGTACAGTAGTTCATTGAGAGAGGAGAGGTTTTGTGTACATCATTCCTGCTGTTTATATACTGTACTTTTCACTGTACAAGCAGATTTGACTGGACACAACGCCCACATCTCCCACCTAGGCCACCCTTTTTCCTGGAACGACAAGAAAACCAAAAATTAGTGCAGTTACTGTAGGTGGCTGGTGCAGCTTTCTCTGGAAAGAAAAAAATGGAGAAGTTAGTAGGCAGTTACTGTTGTACTGTCAAACTAGTCTACTGTATACTGTACTGGAACTACTCTGACTACTGTTAAATTCTATGTACTGGAACCTGATGGCTGGTGCAGCTCTCTCTGTAAAGAAAAAACTAACTACTGTATACTCTTACTATCTGGAAAGAAAAAATATGTGCCATACATACCTGTAACATACTGTACTTACAATACTACAGCACAGTACTACTTTCCTGATGCTTGCCCATTACGCGCGATAACAATGGGCAACACAGTGGCAATATGGTCTATATTTTTATTACAGCGTTCCACGGTGAGTACATCGTTCCAAAAACTCATTATGCCTTTCAACAACTCGTCCTTTTTGGAAGGTTTCGCCACTTTCCGGATATGGTCCTTCAGCTGATGCCAGACCATTTCGATCGGATTGAAGTCTGACGACCTGTCATTGGAAAGAAAGGACAATTGGTTTAAGAGCTAAAAACAGTGGGGAACAAAAATGGGACACGGTCTACTGCACTTACTCCGCTGGCGTCTTCACCCAGTTGATGCCGCGCTCAAGGATATGCGCCGTTGACGCGGTGTGCTTGGGATCGTTGTCCTGGTAGAAGCGGTGACCATTGAGGAAGTCGCGTGTGATGTATTGCACTATCTCGGGCACAATGTTGTCTTGGAAGAAAGCTTTATTCATGATTCCTATAGCAAGAAAAGAAAAGTGCTCAATAAACTGCACAATAGTACAGTACAGTGCATACGGTAAGGCAACACTAGTCAAGTACAGTGCATTAGGCGACATTATATTTGATACATTTTACCTTCAAAGATGATAATGCATCCCGGTCCACGCCTAGAGATGGCACCCCACATATGCAGCTTCACGGGGTGTTTTGGCCGCGGCTTCAAAGATATGCGGCCTTTTTTGTGGAACGCAAATCTTGCAAATCTCTCAAGCGACACAGTAGACTCATCAGTGAAGATGCAATCCTGGAAAGTCTCCCCGCTGTCGATCCATGCCTGGGCCTGGAGCACTCTTTTGATTTTGTTTGCATCCCGTATCATGGGGTACAATCTGTAACGACAAGAAATAAAAAAAAATTGCGGCACAGTGCAGTACAGTTTGCGAAACAACACTTTTTAACCCTTAATGCACTCCTCTCATCATTCTCCTCACTTATTTTGTCCACCATAACAGTTGTCTCCCTACAATGTAAAGAAATTATATTGTTTTATTAATATGCAGCAATATAAAATGTATATAAATGTAATGTTGTAATATACATTAAATATAAATAGACAAAAAATATATACTGTACTGTTGTACTATAAATATAAATATACAAAATAAATATACTGTTGTAATATAAATATAAATATACAGTACATCCTATACAGTATATACCGTTGTAAGATTAATTGAAATATACAAAAAATGTATACTGCTGTACTATAAATATAAATAGACAAACTACTGTACAGTATGTTGTAATATAAATCAACAGAAATAACAACAGTATTACAATAGATACAGAACTGTACTGTAGATGTACAGTACAGTTTTCTATATATTTTTTTGTTAAGTTTTATACTGTAAATATACTTACGCGTTAGTTACTCTTGGTGCCTTTTTCCGGTCTCTGTTTTTTCCTTGTGCATGATAGCTCACGGTGGTTAATGGCACAACGATGCCAGAAGTAGCTAACCAGCATTGGATAGCAGCAATTTGGTGTCCGCTCCTGTACATCTCCTTAATTCGCATGCTGAGATCCTTTGAAATCTTTTTAACCGGCATTGCTGCGAGTAGAAAGAAATACAAACACAAGAATGTATATTCGATGTTTAGTCGATGTGTATTCTATGTGCAGTCAATACACAAAATGGATGGTGTATTTATACGGTAATGACTCACATTAGAGCACGCCCACTTTCAACACCTGTACCTGGCCGCCATGCGTAAAAGGTCACACACTTTGCATAGCCCACCTCTCCATGATCTTTATCTGAACCTGCCCTTGTCCAGATACTGTACTGCATTGTGCCACCTGCTTCCATGGAGCATCCCCGTTTCTATGGACGCAAGAACCCACTCACCTCTGCCGTGCCTGTCATGCTGAAAAAGCGAAAGGCAGTTGCCGTTTCCACGCCAAGGGCAAAGCGACAGGCTAAGGCCAATAAAAAAACCTTCTGCTGACCCCAAAGGTTAAGGGTTTTCTTAGACGTAAGCCTCATTATGTGAAAAAGATATACAGTGATGTACTCTCGACACAAAACGAATGGCAGCAAACCCTTCGAATCCGTAGACCACTTCCTCCCATATGCTTCGACGACTCTGCTGTAGCTGTCCCGGAAATCTTCATCCCGTCTTCTCCACCCCCATCTTCTCCGGTTCCATCTGACGACACTGCCGCCTCTGAAATCCACGGGTCACTTTCTCCTTTGCTCTTAGACGACTCTGCTTCTCGCCCGGAAATCCAAAGGTCACCTTCTCCATCCCTCTTCGACGACGCTGCTGCTTCTCCTCTACCGGGTATCCACAGGTCACCTCCTCCACTCTCCATCGATGCCGCTTCTGTCCATGGAACCCCCATCTCATCCTCCGTTTCACCCATCCCCCCAGATGTCCAGACGCCATGCACAAGAAGCAGCTCGTTGGACCGGATGCTGAATGGGATAAGTGTGGATCTCCCCGGGAATTCTATTGTGCTGGCAAAGATAGATCTGCTTCTGGAGACCATGTTTAATGTGGAGTAACGGATGCTACAAATGGAACAACGGATGGATCGACGGATGGAGAAGATAGAGGCTGACATTGCGGGCATACATTATTTGCTCAGTGCTAATGCCCCTGTTTCCCCAACGCCGGAGCAGGGGGGTGACATGGATGTGATGAATGGGACCTTCGACCCCCTTCCATCACCAAGCGCCCCCCCTCCACCAGAAGATGTAGTGTACATGTATGCCATTGAGGAGGAAATGACAACCCCGTCAAGACCACGCCAGGAGACAACACGGCGACCACGACCGGAAGAAAGCTTCCTCCCAGACAACCTACCATCGCCCGTCACCACAAGCACACCCGCTCCCAAAAGACCTACACACGCTCGCATCGAAACAGTGCCCGACATCACCCTGTGCGATCTGCCACCGGGGCTCAGGGAGAAGTATAGGGTGATGAGTGCTGGTGTACCACACAAGTATGCCTTGATCATTTTTAAGCACCATGTTCCCTACACGTTGTACTGCGAGTGGGTGTTCAAAGTGAACTACGAAGGAAATCGCGATAAAAAGGCCCTTCCTGTCAATTTAAGGAAAAACATTGTGGAAGAAATGCGGCGCTTTTATGCAGTTACAGATCCTGTAATGAAAGGCGTTCGAGATTGCATTAATGGCGTTTTGCGCCATGCAAGGAATCGGCCATGGATGGACAATGTGGAGGACTTTCAGTGAGACCATACTGTTGTGCTGAACTGTATTGTACTGTACATGTTTTGACCTACAGTACCTGCTGTACTTAAACAAAGGAGATGTTGTTGTGTGTTTTTTTTCACAGGACATGCACAACTCCAGTCCCTGGGGGCCGCAAACAGGCACGGTTTTCAATGTTGCCCTGAAAACCTGCCCTGTTTGCTGCCCTCTAGGACTGAACTGGTGCAGGCCTGACTGACAGTGTTGCGCACCATCCCACTGTACTGTACTGTATACAGTACTGGGTTTCTTTAATAAAGGAGATGTTACTTAAAATGCTTCAACATTGTACTGTATTTGTAAATAAATGTTTTTGTACTGACCCCACCAATAAAAGAACATGTTGAATTGCCTCACATTGTTTCCATTTGCTCCTTTGACAGTGTAACAAATGTAGAGGCTTGCTGCACTGTTTTTTTACTGCCTGGTCGCGCAATTGGCGTAGGAACTACGGCAATTGGCGTGGGAACTAGGTCAATTGGCGTGGGAACTTCTGTTCTAGGGCACCTAGAAATAAAATTCATTTTGCCCCTAGATGTTAGGAACACCCTCACTTGACCCCAACAGGGTCCGAGCAGTAATGGCGGCGAGAAAAGGTCATGACGGCGAGGAGGGTCCTACCATTGAGCGTAATGGCGGAGAAAGCTAAGTCAGAATGAGCAGAAACCTGGAACCCTCAACTCCGGTTCTGTTCGACCTAGAGGGCACAGATTCGGTCACCATGTAGTCCTAGTTGCGGCAGGATTGCATGGCAAATTGCGACCCTCTCGTGGCAACAGAACGGAGTCAGGGTGATGTTAAAGTTCAGGTTTCTGCCATTGACTTGCATGGCAGAAAAAAAGCCACTTTGGTAATGTGCTTTTAAACTGTGTTTTGGTACCTCCGGTTCTGGGGGTCTTGGAAGGCTGATATCTTGCCACTATGGCAAGGGTCCTCCCGCATGAGGACCAGGCAAATTTCAACCCGCTCAGACCCACAGAACAGATTATGTTACATTATACTTATATACAGTATTTATATATTTTTATTTTAAAGATATTAAAGAATGTACTGTATTGTATTTAAAACATGTGACTGTAAACCATAGTGACTGACAAATATTTTCACACCCTGATGAAATACAGTATCAGTGTACTCTCAATTCTCACAGTGCTGTGCACATCAGATTTACATTTCAAATTCGAGAGGGGATTTTCCAAAGCATTACCGTTCAAACAACAGGCCTCTAAGGGTTAGGGGAGGGGGATGGTGTGTTTAGACGCAGGCGTACTGAGTGTTTGTAGCTCGGCTATGGGCGGATTAAGAACACAATGGCAATATGCAGAAGGTTAACGACCCAGTGGAGAGAGGGGGTTGGTAGGATAGGGTGACTCAGCCGATTGGCGCTTGGCTAGGGAGGGATTAAAAACTCTGGAGGTGTGTGGCTGAAATAGTTAACAGCACTGTAATTTCAAAAGGCAGTTCATCATAATAATTTGATGAATAAACCCCCAAAGACAACCCCCAAATACAGTACATAAAAAGCAAGTCACTTTAACTCCCTGTGCCCCATGCACTAAAAATAATTTGTGGCAGAAGAATTTAATAAAGGCTGCAGTATGTATTATTGAGTGTTGATGGTTAGAATTGCTGTGCACTTTAAATGTTACAACATTGTACAGTATTTGTAAATAAATGTTTTTGTACTGACACCACCAATAAAAGAACATGTTGAATTGCCTCACATTGTCTCCATTTGCTCCTTTGACAATGTAACAAATGTAGAGGCTTGCTGCACTGTTTTTTTACTGCCTGGTCGCGCAATTGGCGTAGGAACTACGGCAATTGGCAGGGAACTAGGTCAATTGGTGTGGGAACTTCTGTTCTAGGGCACCTTGAAATAAAATTCATTTTGCCCCTAGATGTTAGGAACCCCCTCACTTGACCCCAACAGGGTCCGAGCAGTAATGGCGATGAGAAAGGGTCACGCCAGCGAGGAGGGTCCTACCATTGAGCGTAATGGCGGAGAAAGCTTTGAACCGGCTAAGTCAGAATGAGCAGAAACCTGGAACCCACAACTCCGGTTCTGTTCGACCTAGAGGGCTCAGATTCGGTCACCATGTAGTCCTAGTTGCGGCAGGATTGCATGGCAACTTGCGACCCTCTCATGGCAACAGAACGGAGTTAGGGTGATGTTAAAGTTTAGGTTTCTGCCATTGACATGCATGGCAGAAAAAAAAGCCACTTTGGTAATGTGCTTTTAACCTGTCTTTTGGTACCTCCGGTTCCGGGGGTCGTGCAAGGCTTATATTTTGCCACTATGGCAAGGGTCCTCCCGCATGAGGACCAGGCAAATTTCAACCCGCTCAGACCCACAGAACGGGTTATTTTACATTATATTCGCGCTATTGGCGTGGGAACTACTTAGGGCCTCGGTCAAGTTCACAGGCAATTGGCGTGGGAACGTCTGTTCTAGGGCACCTAGAAATAAAATTATTTTTGCCCATAGATGTTAGGCACTGTATACCACTGTACAGTATACTGTAGAAGACACATAATGACACGATACTGAACATGTAGAATAAATGCATAGTTTTATTTATTCGGGTTTATTACACAGTATACTGTACGGCCGGAAAACATCAGCATACAGTACAATATTATCCATCGAAAGCCCCCCATTAGCCGTTTTCTTTTCTGAGGAAAAACAAAAAGAAAAGTTTTAATGTACAGTAATGGTCAGCCCCCTAAAGAAGTACCCAGCCAACCCCACCAAAATAATACGGCAACAAGACAGTACTCACCATAGAATTAAACTTTATTTTCCCCCAGATGTTAGGAACCCCCTCACTTCACCCCAACAGGGTCCGAGCATGTACAGTACAGTACTGTACTTTAAAATAAATTAAATATGCAATTTTACTATTACTGCGCGCGCACGCACAGACTGTGTACTGTAGGTTGAACCGCGAAGGTATTAGACTTCAGAGACAACAGCTCGCAAACGCCCCCATGCGTTTTTACACGGCATTGCAGTATTGCAGCCAGTGGAAATAAAATGCTTAAATTACAGCCGCGAAAATAACGAAATACACCCCGGGAGAAAACGACACAAAACCGCACATCACCGGGATATTCTGAAATTCGCGGAGCTAGCCAAGTAAGAATAAAGTTGGTCGCCACTGTATATATATATATATATATATATATATTTATATATATATATATATATAATCAAAAAATAAATAGATGATACCGTTCTGTGGCTAACGAAATGCTTTTATTTGTGCACAAATAAAAGCATTTAGTTAGCCACAGAACGGTATCATTTATTTATTTTTTGATTATTGAAGCTCGGCTTACACGGTACTGATACCTCTACATGAAAAAAAATAAAAATATATATATATATATATAAATAGACATTTTAAGTTATGGTGGGTGAAAACGGCGACAGAAAACCTCAACCGTTAGCATATAGCCAAAAACCTCAACCGTTAGCATATACCCAATAAAGAATATCACTTGAGAGCACATTCACATGTCTTAGACAGGCAACCCTGCATTTCAACCATTATCACCTCGCATATAGTGCTCCCACTGCAGCAAGGGATTCTGGGAGATGACATGCAAATGAGCACACAATGTGTCACCTTTTGCCTGGAATATCCATTCACACATATATATAACAAGAAGAACAGAAAGCGCACGGCCCATAGCATAACATCGATGACATTTATTGACAAGGGATAAAAGGTTCGATGAAACAGGCTCACTCACAAGGAAAGCATATAAACAGGCAGTTGTGAACACATATAGTCACCGCCTCATCGGGTTGGTAAGCCGTCGGCAGCGAACATCAGAGTCCTCAAATGTCCTCACACAGCTCAGGGAAGACCTGGGTCCTTGGCATTAACAGTCCCAGCATACGCAGCTAGCTCAAATGAGTATATAATGCTGATAGCCTCCTGCAGCACTGGAGACGCGATCCGGCCACGATTCACCTCCCCCAGTGATGACGTAATGACGCTGCAAACGTCCTGACGCGTTTCGTCACGTGGAGTGACTTTTTCAAAGGATATCACTAACTAGCCATATGAAGCTTTAAATAGCAAACGGGTTGCTAGGATACCTGTTCTGGACCCTCCCATTCAATCAGGCATTGTTAATATACTCAATGCTGAGCCACATAGCAGATAAGAAGGGAAATAAACAAATTAACTTTTTAAAATTAGAAATAATTAAATATACATAAACAACTATTACATAAATAAATTAATAAATAAATTCAACAAACAGACAATGTCTAATCCCAGAAATGGATCCCTAGAGTGCATAGTAAGGATCCATTATAGGGACTAATATATAATAAAACAGTAACTAGCAGAAACAATGCTAACAATGATCATGATAGGCAACAAAATCAATCCTAATACATGCATCATATAATCATACCCAGAAAAGATTTTTCAAACTAAATATATATATATATATATATATATATATATATATATATAAATAAATGTAAATACAACTGTATGCTCATCTGCATGTCTTAGGCAGGTCTGCAACCCCGCAGTTCCCCATTATCACCCAGCACACAGCACTTTCACTGCAGCAAGGGATTCTGGGAAATTACATGCAAATGAGAACGCAGTGCCACTTTTTGCTTCAAAAACCATTTTTAACATGCTTCCCTATAGGCTTAAGCTTGCTGCATGGTCACAGCTTTGAGCACAGCCAGGGTTAAGGTGCATACCCAGAAAACCACCCACAGACAGCTGTTTCGACCTTAATGGGTCTCATCAGTGTGGGGTTGATTAACTGGGTATACAAAGAAGCTAAAGGATGGGCCAACCATAATACTGAGTTAAGTTATGGTGAGTAAAAAAAGTGACAAAAACCCTCCTCAGCAAAGCAAATATGCAAATGGAAATACAACTGCATGCTCATCTGCATGTCTTAGGCAGGTCTGCAACCCCGCCTTTCCCTATTATCACCCAGCACACATCACTTCCACTGCAGCAAGGGATTCTGGGAAATGACATGCAAATGAGCACACAGTGCCATTTTAGGCAGGGGTTAACCCTAACCCTAACCCTAATTTTGAAAAGTTAATTTGTTTATTTCCCTTCTTATCTGCTATGTGGCTCAGCATTGAGTATATTAACAATGCCTGATTGAATGGGAGGGTCCAGAACGGGTATCCTAGCAACCAGTTTGCTATTCAAAGCTTCATATGGCTAGTTAGTGATATCCTTTGAAAAAGTCACTCCACGTGACGAAACGCGTCAGGACGTTTGCAGAGTCATTGTCAGGACGAGCTCACCACAAACGAGGCGGGACCGCGGTGCTTAGGTGGGATAGGATAAATGCCACCCACAGCCACGAGGGTGGGTCTTGAGTGTAGAGTGGTCTGGGAGTCCGAGTCGGGGCAGGAGAGGTTCGGATGGTTGAGGGTACTGTTCACCAAGTCCGGGGTTAGAGAGAGGAACGTAATCGTTTACCGTTTGCCGGTTTCGGGGTGCCAGAGGTGCGGAGAGTCGTATAGCCATATGCCAAGTTCGGGATGCCAGAGGTGCGGGTCGTCCTAGAGGAAGCCGGTTCAGTACACGAGGAAGACTGCAAAACAAGACAGGACTAGGGAGGCAGAGAGTGATGTGAACAACTGGTTCTATGTTCAGCCGACGAGTTAATGAAGCTGCAGGGTATATATAGGCAAGAGGGTCCAATGGCCGAGTAGCAAGGTGGGGGGGTTTGAATGGGCCAGACTGAGGCAGGGATAGGTCCAGAGGAACTCCTGGAGGAGGGACTAGACGAACGGGTACATTTGATTGAAGCATTATGAAGGGGAGATATGCCTTTAAGAGGCTGGCGCTCCTCCATGTGGGCGCGCCCCCGTGTGGCCGTACTTGCGGGCGCATGACCGGGCACACGCTCGACACTAGAAGGAGAGCGCTGGCGTGCGCGCGTGCATCTAGACAAGATGACGATCGGCGTCCTGGAGGAAGGATCGCTGCGAGGCGCGGGAGAGCCCGGTGGAACCGCGGGTAAGTGGGGAGCACGCCGAGGGCGGCGTGACTCCCATGTCGTTACAGTCATTACGTCATCACTGGGGGACGGTGAATCGTGGCCAGATCGCGTCTCCAGTGCTGCAGGAGGCTATCAGCATTGTATACTCATTTGAACTAGCTGCGTATGCTGGGGCTGTTAATGCCAAGGACCCAGGTCTTCCCTGAGCTATGTGAGGACATTTGAGGACTCTGATGTTCGCTGCCGACGGCTTACCAACCCGATGAGGCGGTGACTATATGTGTTCACAACTGCCTGTTTATATGCTTTCCTTGTGAGTGAGCCTGTTTCCTCGAACCTTTTATCCCTTGTCAATAAATGTCATAGATTTTATGCTATGGGCCGTGCGCTTTCTGTTCTTGTTGTTGCAGATTCTGTCTGGATTGGTTCATCCTCTTGAAAGCAGCCCCCCACCCCAGCTTGGATTCATATCTTATTAAGTGGATTCCTAAAGGGACTGTTTTTTACAATTATTTTATTTTTATGCTTTTTGTTTTTTTGTTGATTTTATGTTTGAATTTCTTTGGTGTGTAGGTTTGTGATGTTTCTCTTTTGAAACATCTATATTTTTAAGATAGAAAAATATTTTTGATGTAATGGATTTTCTGGACCTGCCTGACCCACCCAATCTCATATTGACCCCTGTGGTCTAACCAGCCCCCATTACATAGTCGTGTCTGGTGGTGCAGCTGTTGGCAACAGGACTCCTGAGTCTCCCGCATGATGGTGTTTGGGGATTGTCTACCCAGACAGGCAGCTGAGGTAGTGTGTGCAAGTCCTACCTACATACAGTGCAGCGCCTCCACCTCATCAGGATCCCTGCGTCCGCATGGGGATGGTTCTGATGAGGAACTCCTCTGTGGTGCCTTCCCCTGCAGAGTAATTCCAGACTCACACATGAGGGTTGTTGTGAAACAGGGCATCTTTATTGATGGTTAGGCAGACTGCCCCTCGCAGCAGACAGCTTAGCCGCTCATCTTCTTCAGCACTCTCCCTTCAAAAGGTCTGCCCTCCCAATGGAGTTGGATCACCTCTCCCCTCAGGGAGATCACCACCTGTAGCAAAATATGTTATAAGGAGCTCACAGCCGGGCACCACATACTAAGGCCAATGCCTAATGGGATATAGCAGCAGGAACAATACGGAGGAGATAATCTTTAGAAAAGAGAAGCACACGTGCAGTATCCAATAAAAATACAGTTTATCCAAAATGATAAAAGGGGAGGCTTACAGGATCCCAATGGGAAAACAGCATTGACGGTGGTGATCTCATAGATACCATTCTATTGATTGCTAACACCTATCTATTCATGAATGGAATTTACATCTCAGAGACTTATTAACCCTCCAGGCTCCATCTCATGTAGAGAATACAGCTTCCACTGGTTCAACTTTTTATCTGTTTATTTTATTGCATCTATTTTATATTACTAGCAGACATATGTTGTCCACATTTTTTTTTTATTTACTCTACATACGCACTGGAAGTGTGCGCTCTTCATTTCTTTGTGCATTTCTTGTGTAAATGGGATTAGGTATCCCTTGAAGAGCTGCTATTTCTCTCCTGCTAATATTACTCCTCCAATATATAGGCTGGGTCACCTATCTCCTATTTCTTTGGTTCACATATATGGTGCTATTTATGTATTAACCCTTTGTAGACCCTGAGCGCTGTTTTTTTCTGTTTTATATATGTATGTATATACACATTGATTTATGCTCTTTAAACATGTTACTGCTCTTGGTTCATTTGTGCCCTAGGAGAGACTGCAGATTTTAATGACCATTTAATGCAAAATGGCTGCTTTCACGTGGTCTCGTCTACAACACTTTCTCCTATATGGCAGTGTTCCCCATTTCTGCTCAAATTGACACAACATTGCAGAAAAATACGTGGGAGCTTTCACCACTCCGGGAAAACTACTGGATATTGCTGTGATGTTAGGGAACATTTACATAATTTCCAGGCACTGTAGGTTCCACGTCACACAGCGCTTCATCCATTTGTCATGATTAGCAGCGCTACAAAATTTTGAGGATCAATTTTTCTGTGCTGGGCGGTGATTCCTAAAGCAGCAAACTATGTGAATCAACAGGGACAAAGATCGCTTAATGTGCAACTGAAGATCATGCCCCCCCCCGTGTCTTGCACCTGCTACATCAATGGCAGTGCCAACCCTAGTAGGTTCCCTTCTCTCAAGACTGATACCACCCGCCTTTGAAGAGTGTTGAATTGGTGGATGTAAACCCTATGTGGAGTTTAAAAAAACAAAACAAAATCTATGTACTATCCTATTGTGCACTATAGCTCAGGGATGATTTGTAAACCAGGAAATATGACCTGATAATAAGGTTATACTGCACCCAGAAAGCAATAAATATGATGGCCCCATTATAGGTTGTGTCCAGTAAGCATTCTTTTAGTTATATTCTGATTTACACACATACTGTATCCATAGTTAAATATTGTATTTTAATCCAGATTATTCTTGTTCATATTTTAATACTGAATACATTTTCTTTAAGATATGTATAATTTATAGTGAATGTTTTATAGTGTTACAGAGCGGTTACCATAGCATAATATTTTAAATATCACGCTTTCATTTGTCTGCCACAAATTGCTTGTTTACTTAAAATGAAATGCTAGCAGGTGGCTCATTATTAACATCTTTATTACAGATGACCTCACTATTGTGTTCTCTATAAAGAAAAAATATTACAACGCATTAACACACTTTAAGTATTAAATTATTATTTATTTACAGCTTACATCTGTAAATGAATGTATATGATTGCAGACGCAGTATTATTATTTACCTTTGAAAATATAGTTGACAGGTCTGTTAATGGGGAGCAGAGTGAAATAAATGTTACTTGTAATGTAAAGGTATTGCTTCAGTGATGAAACACGTTATGTTCTTGCATACTGTACATACATCTGAAAGATTAGTGGTTTTGTTTCACTTTCTATAACCAATGCAGCCAGTAATCCAGAATATTTGGAAACATGTCTAACTCTCTCTTTTGTGTTGTTAAAACGTTTTATTAAAAGGTTTCTTGATAATGCAACCTTCTAACAGATTTTCTGTTATTCATATCTACAGATGCAGCGGCCGTTATTGAAACAAATCACGGTGCCGTTTTCGTGTGCGCTGCTGTACTCCACGCGGCATGAACGCTGCTAATTGCCCAGGCACACGGTTTATCGCGGTTGCTTTGTTTGAATTTCATGGATTGTGTGCAATTAAATGCAATGAAATGAATGAATTGTAATGTGTACAGTACTGTGCTTCTGTGCTACTGTGTCAATTTCAGGGGTTTAAAAGCCAGAACACTAAAATGCCATTTTATGCACTCGCCTGCACTCGCGTCTTAAGGCGGTACAGTTGGAAGAAATCCCGCGCCATGACATGGGTATTCCGAGGTATAAACCGCGTGGTTTGTTAAAATAATGGCCACTGCATCAGTATGTGATTTTTTTATCTTGTTATAGTGCAGATATTTCTGCATTATTTTATATTTATTCAGTATGGTAAAGAGACAGTACCCTCTTCTTATTTACGCACTCGAGTGGGAATCAAATTATCATATGTTTACATAGTTACATAGGGGCCTATTCACAAAGCAGTGATAAAATCAGTGCTTTTGCGTCCAACAATGGGGCCTATGAACTTAGCACCGTCAAGCCACTTATCAAGGACGTTTTGCCAAAAAAGCCTACTGCTATTCAGCAAGCCTCGGTAAGTCGGTGATAAAAGCCCTTTTCGTCAATTTTTTTTCCGAGAAAAAAAACCCGCCAAACGAGCAGCGAGAAGCCACTTATTGGCAGCTTTTCAAAACGCGTGCAATTCTAGTAGCCACGATTAGCTTATCAAGGCTAATTGCGGCTCTGAATAGAGATTTCCTCTCAAAATCCTCCCGCCAGGAAAAGTTGTCAGGAAGGTGTTGAGAAGCTGCTGATAAGCGGCGAGAGGGGACTTAGAAAAAAACAATTCATTTTTCCTGCATTGGATTGATGCCGGGAGTCTCTGGAGCTGATACCCATTAATATCAGCACCGGAGGCCCCCCGCATGAATCCCATGCAAAAAAAAAAAAGGAATTTACAGGCAACTTCATTACCTTAGCGGCTAACCGCTAAGGCAATGAAGGGGTTAAGTAACAACAGCAGCATTATTGGGGGCAGAGGGGTGAGTGAGGTGGGTACATGGCCCTTCACTCACCCCACCCACCCCCTGTGCCCCCACATAAGGGCATTTTTACATTTTTTATACACAGAATTGATACCAAAGTCCAGCGGGGGTCCCCAGGTGGTCCCCGTGAGTGTCCGTGGGCCTCCAGGTGGTCCCCACGAGTGTCTGCGGGCCCTAAAGTGGTCCTCAGGTGGTCCCCACAGGTGTCTAGGGGCCCTCAGGTTGTCCCTGCGTGTGTCCGGGGGTCCTCTGGTGGTCCCAGTAGATGTCCGGGGGTCTTTGGGTGGCTCCTGCAGGTGTCTGGGTGTCCCCGCTGGCCTGCGGTGCCAATCCTGTGCCTAAAAAAAATAAATATATGCATGCATTCAAATAAATATATCCCCCCCCCCCAATAGTAAATACAGATAATACTAGGAAACTTCTAAAGACTAAACCAAGTGGGCGCAGAAAGGAAGGAGCAGGTAAGATAATAGTACAGGCTGAAAAAACCCTCAAATGCATGCTTGCTAATGCAAGAAGCCTGACAGATATAATGGGGGAGCTTGAATTAATAGCTGCAAGGGAGCAGTATGATATCATAGGCATTACTGAAACATGGTGGGATGAAACTCATGACTGGACAGTTAATTTAAAGGGGTATTCTCTTTTTCAGAAAGATCGAACAAATAGAAGGGGAGGTGGAGTATGTCTATATGTTAAACCAGATCTAACACCTATTATAAGGGACAATGTTTATGAAGGGAATGATGAAAATGTAGAGACTTTGTGGATAGAAATTAGCAGTGGAGGTAAAAGTATAAAGAAAATGTTTGTGGGAATATGCTATAAACCACCAAATATCTGTGAGATTGAGGAAGTAAGATACTTTTACAAATGGAGAAGGCATCAAAACGGGGTCATGTTTGCATAATGGGGGATTTTAACTATCCAGACATAGACTGGGGAAATGAGATTAGCGTTACAACAAAAGGAAACAGATTTTTGGGGGTTCTTAAAGGCAATTATATGACCCAAATGATTGAGGAACAAACCAGAAGAGGGGAAGTTCTGGATTTGGTAATATCAAACAACGTAGAAGTAATAACAAATATTCAAGTCCTGGATTATTTGGGAAACAGTGATCCTAACATGGTCTCATTTTAAATAAATTATCAAAAAAACAGATTACTTGGGTTCCACAAAGACCTTAAATTTTAGAAAGGCAGATTTGAATAAACTGAGGTCTAATCTACAAGTAATACATTGGGATGATGTTTTTGCAGGGAAAAATGTAGAAGATATATGGGCAGTCTTTAAAACATTGTTAGAAAAGCACGCTTATCAGTGTATACCCTTGGGTAATAAGTATAAAAGAAATAAGTCAAAACCAATGTGGCTAAATAAACAGATAGGGGAGGAAATGGACAAGAAGAGGAAGGTGTTTAGATTCT
Source organism: Ascaphus truei (assembly GCF_040206685.1). Classification (NCBI taxonomy): domain Eukaryota; kingdom Metazoa; phylum Chordata; class Amphibia; order Anura; family Ascaphidae; genus Ascaphus; species Ascaphus truei. The sequence continues at coordinate 54,041,539 of NC_134494.1, read as the reverse complement.
TTAAGTCAGAAGGGACGGAGACATTGTATCAGAATTATAAGGAATGTAACAAAAATTGCAAAAGGGCAATCAAATTAGCAAAAAATGGATAATGAAAAAAGGATTGCAATAGAAATGGGTAGGCAGATTATTGGAGATAAGGAAAAAGCAGAGGTATTAAACAAATTCTTTGCCTCTGTGTTTAGAACAGAAGGGAAGCTGAGCACACCAAAAAAAATGCAATCATTTATAAAAAAGTTCATATAATTGACTTATTACAGTCACAAACCATCTGACGTTTCGGTGTACAAACACCTTCTTCAGGGATGCAGATAAAGTGACACACAAACCCTTATAAAGCTACCAAGTGACCCCACACCCACACAACACCCACCCACCTCCCTCCAGCTGTTCCTTTCCGATAGGCTCCATCAGACACCGCCCGTCAAACAGGTGCAAGTAGAGTTCCTGGTAATGTCATGACATCATAACACAGCGCCGTCAAACCCAGGAGTACACTGGGTATTTCTTCAGAGAGAACTCCATTCTCATCAGGGAAGCATTATAGCTCCATGGAAACAACTGCTAGCCAATCAGGATGCTCCAGGGAGAGAAAAACACAGGCAGCTGGTGGAATGGAAATGCAAACCGGCAGTAGAGGGAGAGGCGTGGCTACACCAAGTGACACTAGCCAATGAGAGCGCAGCTCAGCACTCAATAACAAGGAACAGCAGAACGCGGTGAAAGAAAAACAGGCAATAAACAAAACACATTTTGATGTGAGGCAACAAACCATCTTGTGGTCCATCAAGAGGACATAGAAACCTCACAATAAACTAAGATGTTGCCCACTAAAGCATAACAGATTACAATATAAAATACCGATGAAAAGCAGTGAACATCATAGTACTGACTACTTTGTAAGTACATCTTCATGCACAAAAATGCTGAAAATGCAGGGCAACAACACTAATAGCAGAATTATATAGATAAGCCAAACACTCACAGAAAAAAATCACAGAGAAAAATGAATTGTATATTGATAAGGAAAATAAAAAAATTAAAAAAATGTGTGAAAAAAATATGTAAAAATAGAAATAGACAAGGTGCCAAAGAGTTAGATCAGCATAAAAAATGTATAAATGTAGTTTAAATAAAACATGATAACTCAAAGTCATCATTTAGTCTAGTAGGTTTAAGACTTTTTAAACAGAAAGTCCAAAAAGCCTCACGTTGCAAAAGAAGTCTGTCAATATCCCCCCTCTGCCTATTGGATATAAATGTTCAATGCCCATGAACCTCATAGCTGAAACATTATGCCGATACTCCTTACAGTGTTTAAGCAAGGTAGTATTTTCTTCTCCCCTTTTGATATTGCTACGATGTTCTATGAATTTGGTCTCAGTGGTCGTGTGGTCTTTCCTACATACAGAAGGCCACATGGACACTTCAAATAATAAATAACGTGTGTTGTTTCACAGGTAATACATTGGTTAACCAATTTTTTTGTGGCTTTAAAGTGTTCCATTGCATATTTCTCTTGATCATCCGTTTTAACTAGTGAGTCACCTAAATTCCTTCCTCTCTTATCAGCCAGAATGGGGTTGTTGGTACATATACCAACTATTATAGGATCAGCTTGAAGTATTCGCCAATGCTCAATTATGGTGTATTTGATCTCTTTAAAAAGTGAATTAAATTCAAAAAGGGAAAAATTAAGCGTTGCTCAGTTGTTTCCTTATCAGTGTGTCGAGTGTATCCTTCCACACGTAGTGCACACTCATCAAGGAGGGTTTACTCATACCCATGTTCACTGAAACAATCCTTCATAGCCTGCATGGCTAATTTGGAGTCAGCTGGATCCATCACTATTCTTTTGGCTCTTAAAAAACTGAGAAAACGGTAAATTGTTAATGAGGTTAGGGGGATGGTGGCTTTTGGCATGTAGTATTGTATTTTTATCAGTTGATTTCCGAAAAATATTAGTTGTCAAATCATTACCATTTCTATTAATGGATACATCTAAAAATGTGATATTTGTCCTACTCCACGAAGATGTAAAGCAAATTGGAGTAGGTGTAGTATTAAGGTAATCAATAAATTGAGCCAATGCCTCAATACCCCCTTTCCAAACCATTAAGACATCATCAACTTAGCGCCACCATACCCGAACCTGCTCATGGTAGATGGAATGATAGACAAAAAGCGTCTCAAAATGTTCCATAAACAGGTTCGCATATGATGGCACCACATTGCTGCCCAGGGCAGTCCCCTACAGTTGAAGATAGAAATAATGCTCACATTAAAAATAGTTTTTGTGAAGAATAAAATCTAACAGGAGCATTAGGAAGTCAGTGGGGGGTTTTCCTTTGTGCACACTCTCACGTTTTAGGCGTATCACCTGCAGTCCCATGTCATATGGTATACTCGTATATAATGAGGTAACATCCAGAGATACCAGGAGATCATCTTCCTCAATTTGGATTTTATAGAGTTTCTCTCAAAAGTCATTGGTACCCGTAATGTAGGAACTCATCCTCTGGACATGGCTTTGGAGGAAAGAATCAAAATAAACTGCCAGAGGCTGACAAATAGATTCCCTGGCCGAAATAATTTGGTGATCTGGTGGATCAATAAGTTTTCTATTTATGTATTTTTGGGAGCAGATATAGAGCCGTTTTTTTGAGGTGTAGTACTGACAAAAAATTGAATGTCTCAAACTCTATCCATCTATTCTTAAAAGCCATATCAAGAATGGTGTCAGCTTCCTCCTTGTACTTATATGTGAGGTCATAAGTGAGTTTTTTTATAGCATATCTCAATGCTGAGCTGCCGTAATGCTTCATTTCTACACTGGCGACACACTTTATTCGAGCTCGGCTAGTCCCACGAATTCGGGTATACCCGGGTGTATTGAGGTTTGTGACTGTTTTCTGCCCGAGTGCACTGAGGTATTTTCCAGGCAGGGATTGAAGCATTTTATTCCCGCTGGCTGCAATACTGCACAGTATATATATATATACTGCATTACAATTCATGAATTTATGCCATCTGGTAGACACGCGAAGCATTGCAGCCTATTAAATCCTAATCATTATCATTTAACAGATCAGCCGCCCGTCAGCCAGGCATGAACCCAGGCTGGGAAGGCAAACGCAACGGGGCTTGTCAGAGGTGAGGAGCGGCGCATTCCAGGTATCTGCCAGGTACATACTGGGTATTTGCTCGAATAAAGTGTGTCGGTGCAGTATAGTCATGATAGTTAAGGACCACAATTCCTCCCCCCTTGTCAGCCTTTTAAATGAACCAATTCTTATCATTTTTCAGTGAGTTAAGTGATTTAACCTCCATATGTGTCAGGTTTTTATAGGATCATCTTAGGGAGGCCTATTGTTTAGCAGTATCCTTCCTCACTAAGTTCATAAACATACTCACTGAAGGGCAATGTATTGGGGAGACAAATTAAGAAGGGCGTTTGAATTTTGTACCTGATGTAGGGCCTAGTGCATCTGGGGAAGCAACCCCCATTGGCTGGACCTCAGGGATGGCCATATCCATAGAGCGAGGCTCATTGCTCTCACGATCTTGTGGTCTGTGAAAAAAGTATTTCAAATGAAGCAACCTTTCCATTTTAAAAAGGTCTACCTCAAACTTAAAGGATCAAAGCGATTGGTAGGTACATATGAAATCCCCTTACTCAGTAGGGAAATATCACTGTCTGTAAGGATCCTATCAGACAGATTGAGCACAACGTCAGTCAAGGGTTTGCACGGGTCGTCCGTTTCACACTTGGTGACCCTATTCCTCTTGCCATGACGGATGACCTTCCGCGGATAGTTCCCGATCTTCCTCTCCCTAAAAAACGAGGAGCACTCACTTGCTCATCACAGGATTGTGTGGAAGTCTCTGAAGCGGTTGAGTTCGTTCCACTATTTGCCAAGTCCTCACCCCTAGGACCAGGATCCTGGTTGTTTGTAGTGTTCCTTGTTTGGTTTCTAGAGGGTTTTCTTTGGTCTCGATTAAAACAATCATGCCAAACTAACCTTATTTGGGGAGCTAGATCACAACCGGGGAATTACAGACCTGTAAGATTGACTTCAATAGTAGGGAAACTACTTGAAGGTTTAATACGGGATAATATTCAGGAATACCTAATGGAAAACAAAATTATTAGTAATAGTCAGCATGGATTTATGAAGGATAGATCTTGCCAAACTAACCTTATTTGTTTCTTTGAGGAGGTAAGTAGGAATTTAGACCAGGGTAATGCAGTTGATTTGGTCTACTTAGATTTTGCAAAAACTTTTGATACGGTTTCACACTGAAAATTGGACTCAGTAATAATATTTGCACCTGGAGTGAAGACTGGTTAAAGGACAAACAACAGAGGGTTGTCATAAATGGAACGTTTTCAGGTTGGGCTAAAGTCGTGAGTGGAGTACCTCAAGGATCGGTACTGGGACCCCTGCTTTTTAACTTGTTTATTAATGACCTGGAGGTTGGCATCGAGAGCAAAGTCTCCATCTTTGCTGATGATACTAAATTACGTAAGGTAGTAGAATCAGAGCAGGATGTAATTTCTCTTCAGAAGGACTTGGAGAGACTGGAAACTTGGGCAGGTAAATGGCAGATGAGGTTTAATACAAATAAATGTAAGGTTATGCATTTGGGATGCAAGAATAAACTGGCGACTTACAAATTAAATGGGGATAAATTGGGGGAATCCTTGATGGAGAAGGATTTAGGAGTGCATGTAGACAGCAGGCTAAGCAATAGTGCCCAAAGTCATGCAGTAGCTGCAAAGGCAAGCAAGATAAGATCTTGCATTAAACGGGAAATGGATGGAAGGGAAGTAAACATAATTATGGCCCTTTACAAAGCATTAGTAAGACCACACCTTGAATATGGAGTACAATTTTGGGCACCAATCCTAAGAAAAGACATTATGGAACTAGAGAGAGTGCAGAGAAGAGCCACCAATTTTATAAAGGGGATGGACAATCTGACATATGCGTAGAGGCTAGCTAAATTAGATTTATTTACATTAGAAAAGAGGCGTCTAAGAGGGGATATGATAACTATATACAAATATATTCAGGGACAATACATGGAGCTTTCAAAAGAACTATTCATCCCATGAGCAGTACAAAGGACTTGGGGCCATCCCTTAAGGTTGGAGGAAAGGAGATTTCACCAGCAACAAAGGAATGGGTTATTTACAGTAAGGGCAGTTAAAATGTGGAATTCATTACCCATGGAGACTGTGATGGCAGATACAATAGATTTGTTCAAAAAAAGGTTGGACATTTTTTTTAGAAAGGATTGGTATACAGGGATATACCAAATAAGTATACATGGGAACGATGTTGATCCAGGGATTCATCTGATTGCCAATTCTGGGAGTCAGGAAGGAATTTATTTTCCCCTTACGAGATATCATTGGATATCTGATTTTTTTGTTTGCCTTCCTCTGGATCAATAAGTAAGTATAGATATAGGATAAAGTATCTGTTGTCTAAATTTAGCATAGGTTGAACTTGATGGACGTATGTCTTTTTTAACCTCATCTACTATGGAACTATGTAATACATACAGTAAAGTAATGGGCAAAATTACTTTTATCCAGATTGCTCATTTGCCCATTATAAAATAAAACATTAGATAGCCAGCATAAATAAATAAATTAACCTTTCTACTTACACTTGCCATCATGAAGAGCATCCTCATCAGCATTCTCCAGGTCCATGTCCTCCAATGCCAGCAAGAATACATGAACAAATACTGTTGCGGCAGACTTTATTCTAACAAATCACCGGTTTGTCCCTGGCTTGTTCCTGGAATGCCACGCTGTTCACCCGGAGCATGCCACATTAATTTTGCTTTCCCAGCCACGGGTCATGCCCGGATTTAATAGGCTGCAAAGCTTCGCGTGTCCGCCAGATGGCATAAATTCATGAATTGTAATGCAGTATATATATATACAGTATATATACTGTATAACAACAACCCCTATAACCCCTAACATACACAAACAGTACTGTATATGCACATCAATGATACTATAGGCCGACGGGAGCGAGATGTGTTTGCAGCAGAGAGAGATCCGCTGCTCTCTCTGCGCAAACATCGTCACATTAAAAATTATTTCAAATACATTTTTATTCATAGTGTAGATGTGCAGGGTGTCTCCGGAGCTGAACCGCATTGGTTTCAGGTCCGGGGACCCTCTGCTTCCCGAGATACAGGCCCCTGTATTTTTAATAATATTGTACTGCTGCGGCACAGTTTATTCGAGCATTTGCCCGTTCTGTGCCGCAGCAGTAGCCTGGCGCGCGCCCGAGTGTGACGGGCGCGCGCCGAAGCAGCGGAAGAGCGCCCTCCGATCGGGGCGCTCTCCCTCCCGCTGCCGGGTCCGCCGGGTCCCCCGGAACCCCCTGCCGCTGTCCCGCGATCGCGGGACACCAGGGCTCCCTCGGGGAGCCCCTGGACGCGCGTGCAGGGGGCGCACGCTCCCGAAGACGCGTGACCGCGCGTCTATGACGCGCGGCACGCCGAGGGGCGGCCACTAGCAAGCCGGGAAATCTCCCGGCTTGCGGATCTGGCCGCAGTGCAATTAAATGTGTCGCCAGTGTACAGTGAGCAGGGGGTTCCCTGAGCCAGAAATCAAAGCTCAAGGGACCCTCTGCTCCTGCACAATATTATTAAAATACAGAAATGCGGCTTCATTGCCATAGCTGATAGCCGCAAGGCAATGAAGGGGTTAACCCACCGTGCCCGCTTTGTTGTGGGTAGCGGGGGTGGGTGAAGGGGGTATTTGGCCCTTGGTGTGAGTTTAGGACTTGCGGGGGGGTTGCGGGTGCACTTAACCCCTTCACGACCGTAGCAGTTAATACCGCTACGGTCATGAAGGGGTTAACCCCTCCCGCTACCCCCCCGCAAGCCCTAACCAACCACCGTCAGGGCTAATACCCCCTTCACCCACCCCCGCTACCCACAATAAAAAAAATTCACACACAGCAGCCGCCCAAAAAATAAATAAATAAATCTAAATAAATAAATAAATACATGAATACAAATAAATAAATTTAAAATACATTTTTATTCATAGTGTAGATGTGCAGGGGGTCTCCGGAGCTGAACCGCTGTGGTTTTAAGTCCGGGGACCCCCTGCTCCCCGAGATACAGGCCCCTTTATGAGGTGCCGGTATCCCTCTGCATTTCAAGGTCCCGATCACGTGACCGCGGCATGTAAACCAAGCAGAGGGATACCGGAACCCCCTAAAGGGGCCTATATCTCGGGGAGCAGGGGGTCCCCAGACCTAAAACCACAGCGGTTCAGCTCCGGAGACCCTCTGCACATCTACAGTATAAATAAAACACACACATCAATAAAGAATCGTTCCTTACCATTGCGGCTATGTGCTATGGTAACGAAGCAGCATGAATGTATTTTTAATAAAATTGTACAGTGAGCAGGGGGTTCCCTGAGCCAGAAATCAAAGCTCAAGGGACCCCCTGCTCCTGCACAATATTATTAAAATACAGAAATGCTGCTTCATTCCCATAGCTGATAGCTGCTAAGGCAATGAAGGGTTAAAAAACATACAGAATACCTACAAGCTCAAATTGAACCCCCAAAATACCCACAACATATATATAAGCATAAGCATATAAGTTTCACAGAGGAGTGCTACTGAGCATGGCAATATATATTTAAAACCAGAGACATAACATAAAACACAGACAAAGCTCAGTGCACATCCAGAAAAACTTGTATATGGTACAGTGCCGAAATATACATGTATAAATAACTAATAAATAAAATGGTCTTTTAGTTTAACATTTTGGCCAAATTGTTGTAAGCCCTTGAGCCAAACTTCACGGCAGACCACGTTTCAAGGGTCCCTACACTAATATAAATTCTTAATAACCTGTGTATTGCCAGGAAGAATGATTTATAATAAATCTGTCAATATAAGTTGCAAAAGTTCTAAGTCTGATTGAAGCTTTTATTAACCTGTACATTACCAGGAAAAGCACTCTGTAATAGATTTGTCACAATCACACTGCATGCAGGCAAGTTCCCCTGATAGTGGGAGATGCCATGGAGTGAGCTTTTAACCATTTAAATGTGGGAGGGAGTGAGCTTCAATTGGATAGGAGGTTGCCACCCTCCAAAACAGCCAAGACTAGCTGAACAAGAATTATAAAACATACAGAACACCTACAAGCTCAAATTGAACCCCCAAAATACCCACAACATATATATATAAGCATATAAGTTTCACAGAGGAGTGCTACTGAGCATGGCAATATATATTTAAAACCAGAGACATAACATAAAACACAGACAATGCTCAGTGCACATCCAGAAAAACTTATATACGGTACAGTGCCTAAATATACATGTATAAATAACTAATAAATAAAATGGTCTTTTAGTTTAACATTTTGGCCAAATTGTTGTAAGCCCTTGAGACAAACTTCACGGCAGACCACGTTTCAAGGGTCCCTACACTAATATAAATTCTTAATAACCTGTGCATTGCCAGGAAGAATGATTTATAATAAATCTGTCAATATAAGTTGCAAAAGTTCTAAGTCTGATTGAAGCTTTTATTAACCTGTACATTACCAGGAAAAGCACTCTGTTAAAGATTTGTCACACTCACACTGCATGCAGGCAACTTATATTGACAGATTTATTATAAATCATTCTTCCTGGCAATGCACAGGTTATTAAGAATTTATATTAGTGTAGGGACCCTTGAAACGTGGTCTGCCGTGAAGTTTGGCTCAAGGGCTTACAACAATTTGGCTAAAATGTTAAACTAAAAGACCATTTTATTTATTAGTTATTTATACATGTATATTTAGGCACTGTACCGTATATAAGTTTTTCTGGATGTGCACTGAGCGTTGTCTGTGTTTTATGTTATGTCTCTGGTTTTAAATATATATTGCCATGCTCAGTAGCACTCCTCTGTGAAACTTATATGCTTATATATATGTTGTGGGTATTTTGGGGGTTCAATTTGAGCTTGTAGGTGTTCTGTATGTTTTATAATTCTTGTTCAGCTAGTCTTGGCTGTTTTGGAGGGTGGCAACCTCCTATCCAATTGAAGCTCACTCCCTCCCACATTTAAATGGTTAAAAGCTCACTCCATGGCATCTCCAACTATCAGGGGAACTTGCCTGCATGCAGTGTGATTGTGACAAATCTATTACAGAGTGCTTTTCCTGGTAATGTACAGGTTAATAAAAGCTTCAATCAGACTTAGAACTTTTGCAACTTATACAGTATTGACAGATTTATTATAAATCATTCTTCCTGGCAATGCACAGGTTATTAAGAATTTATATTAGTGTAGGGACCCTTGAAACGTGGTCTGCCGTGAAGTTTGGCTCAAGGGCTTACAACAATTTGGCCAAAATGTTAAACTAAAAGACCATTTTATTTATTAGTTATTTATACATGTATATTTAGGCACTGTACCGTATATACGTTTTTCTGGATGTGCACTGAGCTTTGTCTGTGTTTTATGTTATGTCTCTGGTTTTAAATGAAGGGTTAAGGCAGAATAGCATGTTTATTGGGGACATTTGCCCCCAATAAACATTGCAATAAACAACATACAGTACGGTACACCCACTGTGTATTTAAAATACATAAACAACAATAAATACATTAAATACATATTTTTAATGTGTCTGTTAAACCTCCCTGCCTTGACTGTAATCTATGTAAGGCCCCCTCCCCCTAATGTGTCTGTTACACAGATTACAGTCAAGGCAGGAAAGTTTAAGCCACCCTCCCATTAATGTGTCTGTTCAACTTCCCTGCCGTGACTGTAATCTGTGTAAAGCCCCCTCCCCCTAATGTGTCTGTTTAATCTCCCTGGCCTGTGTTTCTGTGAGTGCAGTGTATGTAAATGTGGGGAGGGGGAGGGGGATCCCGTGTAAATATAATGCAGCGCCTCACTGCCAATGGCCCACCCCGTGTGGCCTAACCACCCACACCCACTACCCACTACCCATCTGCCCATGGCCCCTCCGCTGCTGCAAAACAGAGACAAAAATAAAAACATCCAAAGTAATATCCCCTAACCCCTCAATCATCATAGCGGTTATTAACTGCTACAGTCATTAATGGGTTAACCAACCCTCACCCACCACTCAGGACAACTACATACCCTCCCACACTAACCCCCCACCCCGTGAGGCCTAGACACCCTCACCCACTACCCACACACAAGGGAGGCCTACCCACATACCCCCCCAACCCCCAGTACCCACAATAAAAACAATACAGTGACCCACAATAAGCATCATTATATTTATTAAATACATTACTTGCCCCCTGTGCCCCCCCATAAATACAAGATTTATCCTTTTACAAACAGGGTTCATAACGCAGCCCCACGCGAGTCCCCGGTGGGCTGGCAGGGCACCTGACAGACCTACAGGGTACCAGCAGCCCTTTTCAAACAGGTTCTGGAGGCCTGCTGGTGGAACCTGCCAGCGCCATGGCCCTCAGGTGGTCACCTTGGGTCACCGTGGGCCACAATTGGGTCCCCACGGTAGGTCCGCGGATGTCTTGGAGCCCCGGCCAGACCCACAGGTGTCTGCGGGGCCTCGGGTGGTTCCCACGGGGGTCTGGGGAACACACGGGTCCTCACTACGGGTTCGCAGTGCCCCCACAGAAGTGGGACAACACATCTTCATCCCCGCAGACTACGGGTCCGCGGTGCCCCCACAGATGGGAGGCCACCGCTTCATCCCCGCATGTGTCACCCGTGGAACCACCAGCCTGATACCCGTGAGATACTCGAGAAAACCACAGGTGGTCTCCAGAGGTCTCACGCGGAACCACGGAACAAACCCTGAATGTAAAAAAAATAAACCTGGCCTATACATTCAATACATACCCCCCCTCCCCAACACCTACAGTACAATAATGTGCAAAATAACTATTATCCAGATATGGATAATAGATTAATTGCCCATTATTAAAAACATTAACTAGCATATTCAAATAAATAAAGTACTACTGACCTCATCAATAAGAAGTCTCCGTCACCAGAGACATCCTTGTCTTGCCCACAAAATACATAGCAAATACAAAGCCAATACATTGCAAGTACATTCAGATATCAATTAACCCCTTAAACACCTTATCAGATAATAACCGCTAAGGTAATTAAGGGGTTAAGCCACACTGGCCCGATACCCCCCCTTCACCCATGAATTTGTACAGTGGCTTCATCAAGCAACTATATATATATATATATATATATATATATATATATATATATATATATATATATATATATATATATATATATATACAGTATATACACACACATGATGAACCAATATACAAATAAATGTAGAAGGGTTATCAAAACCATACTGTACTACAAATAACACTTCTCCATACAGACACACTACATTACAATGAATTTCCTTTAATAATCCTAACTGATCTTACAATCTAAATCATCAAATGCAATGAAAAACCTCACATTCCAATCAATACATTGCATTTACATTGTATAAATGATGCATAAAATCTATGCACCATATACATTCTGCAAATGAATGTTAACAATATAGGCTTAAGCTTGCTGCATGGTCACAGCTTTGAGCACAGCCAAGGTTAAGGTGCATACCCAGAAAACCACCCACAGACAGCTGTTTTGACCTTGATGGGTCTCATCAGTGTGGGGTTGATTTTACTGGGAATGCAAGAGAGGCTATGGGATAGGCTAAACCATAATATAGCTTAAGCCTATAGGGAACCATGTTAAAAATGATTATTGAGGCAGAAAGTGACACTGTGTGCTCATTTGCATGTCATTTCCCAGAATCCCTTGCTGCAGTGGAAGTGCTGTATGCTGGGTGATAATGGGGAAAGGCGGGGTTGCAAACCTGCCTAAGACATGCAGATGAGCATACAGCTATATTTGCATATTTGCTTTCCTGTGGAGGGTTTTTGTCACTTTTTTACTCACCATAACTTAACTCAGTATTATGGTTTATATATATTTAGTTTTATTTATAAAAATATTTTACCAGGAAGTAATACATTGAGAGTTACCTCTCGTTTTCAAGTATGTCCTGGGCACAGAGTAAAACAAAATAATACATGGTTACAAATACAGTTACATAAATGAACATGGTATACATTATATACAAGACATTGCATGCACAGTTAAAGAAAATATATATTATGAGCGTATGAAACAGTTACAGACCAGATTAAAGTGTGAGACAGCCTTAGATTTGAAAGAACTTAAGATGGTGGTGGATATGAGAGTCTCTGGTAGGTTGTTCCAGTTTTGGGGTGCACGGAAGGAGAAGGAGGAACGTCCGGATACTTTGTTGAGTCTTGGGACCATGAATAGTCTTTTGGAATCTGATCCCAGGTGATAGGTACTGCATGTGGTAGGGGTGAGGAGCTTGTTCAGGTAGCTGGGTAGCTTGCCCAGAAAGTATTTGAGGGTGAGACAGGAAAGGTGAACTTTGCGCCTAAATTCTAGTGATGACCAATCTAGTTCTTTGAGCATTTTGCAGTGATGTGTGTTGTAGTTGCATTGGAGAACAAAACGACAAATTGAATTGTAGAGGGTGTCAAGTTTGCTAAGGTGGGTTTGAGGAGCCGAGCCATATACTATGTCTCCATAGTCAATAATTGGCATTAGCATCTTCTGTGCAATACGCTTTCTGACCAGGAGACTTAGGGAGGATTTGTTCCTGTAAAGTACCCCTAGTTTGGCATAGGTCTTGGTTGTCAGGGTATCAATGTGCATCCCGAATGTTAAGTGGGAGTCAAACCATGAGCCCAGGTATTTAAAACTAGTGACAGGTGTTAGGGTGGTTTTAGCGTTGGTTCTAATCAGGAGCTCAGTCACTGGAAGCTTTACAAATTTAGTCTTGGTCCCAAATACCATTGTTACCATCTTGTCAGTGTTTAAAAACAGTTTGTTTTGGGAAATCCAGTTTTCGAGTCTCAAAAAGTCAGACTGAAGTATGTGTTGAAGGTCAGAGAGGCTATGGCTGTGTGCATACAGGATTGTGTCATCTGCATACATGTGTATTGAGGCTTCCTTACAAGCTGTGGGAAGATCATTAATGAACACTGAGAAGAGTAGGGGCCCCAGAACAGAGCCTTGCGGGACACCACAGGTGATATCCAGGGGGTTGGAGTTAGAGCCTGAGATGGACACATGTTGGGATCTTCCTGATAGGTAGGACTGAAACCAGTTTAAAGCATGTTTCCCTATTCCAGAGCTCTGGAGTTTGTTAAGCAGGATAACATGATCAACTGTGTCAAAAGCCTTTGCAAAATCTAGGAATACTGCACCAGTGAGTTGTCCCCGTTCCATTCCGCACTGGATTTCATTGCAAACTTTTAGCAGGGTAGTTACGGTGGAGTGTTTGGGACGAAACCCAGACTGGAATTGGCTAGGGAAATTTGTCTTGGTGTAGAAATCGCTTAATTGGGAGTGGACACATTTTTCCATAACTTTGGATAGAATTGGGAGAAGTGAGATTGGCCTGTAGTTTGAGACAGTGTTTTTGTCCCCACTTTTGAAGATTGGGACAACTCTGGCAGTTTTCCAGGTCTTAGGGATATGGCCTGCAGACAGGATAGAGTTGACTATGGACGCAATTGGTTTGGCAATGGCTGGGGCACCAAGTCGTAGGAACCTAGATTGTAGTAAGTCGGGTCCACATTGGCTGCTTAGTTTTAGTTTGAGGAGCGCTTGTGTAATCTCCTCTTCAGATACTGGGCTAAATTGAAAATTGTGGGCAGTGTTGGGAGGGGGTGGGACTATAGGGGTACTCCCAGGATGAGATTCAGGTTTGGGGTTTGTGCTGCGTTTCGCTAATAAGTTAGTGGCACACCCCACAAAGTAATCATTGAATGCATTTGCAATGTCAGTGGGGTTTGTCAGAGTAATATCCCCCTTAGTGATATTACTTGGTTGTTGATGGTTAGGAGGCTGGAATATATTGTTGATAACCTTCCAGAAGTTAGCTGGGTTTGATGTATTTTGGTGGAGATTGTCAGAGTAATATTGTGCTTTTGCATACCTTGTTTGCCTTGTGCACACGTTCCGCAGGCATCTGTAGTGATTGAGATCCTTGGTAGTGCCAGTTACTTTGTAGCTTTTCCACAAGGCATCCCTGAACTGGTAGAGTGCTATAAGGTCAGGTGTAACCCATGGAAGGTTGGCCCCCCGTACCCTTATTTTGCGTAGTGGAGCATGGGTATCGCAGAGTTTTAAGAACTCGGATTGGAAATAGTCGAGCGCAGAGTCAGGGTCAGGAATTAAATCGATTCTGTGCCATGGGCAGTTGGTAATGTCATCCAGAAACTGTTGTGGGTTAAAGTTTTTAAATGTTCTAGTGAGGAGAACTTTAGGGCTTGAATGGGGCGGTTTAATTTTCCTTACACAGTACACTATTGCATGGTCACTGAAAATATCAGGAAGGATGCCAGAGGATTGGATTCTGCTGGGGTTTGAGGAGAGAATCCAGTCTAGCAAGGAATGGTTATGCGACTTCAGGTTTATTCGTGTGGGTTGGGAAATGAGTTGCGATAGGTTAAGTGACTTGAGTTGTATCTGGATTTTGTGGTTTTTAGGGTCAAGCCAATTGAAGTTGAAATCCCCTAGAACTAGCAGCTCACTCTTCTCATTCAGAGAGGAAATGGAGGCAAGAAATTGGGTGATATCAGTCAAGGATTGTAGAGGGTCTTTATATATGTATATATAGTTGCATGATGAAGCCACTGTACAAATTCATGGGTGAAGGGTGGGTATCGGGTCAGTGTGGCTTAACCCCTTAATTACCTTAGCGGTTATTATCTGATAAGGTGTTTAAGGGGTTAATTGATATCTGAATGTACTTGCAATGTATTGGCTTTGTATTTGCTATGTATTTTGTGGGCAAGACAAGGATGTCACTGGCGAAGGAGACTTCTTATTGATGAGGTCAGTAGTACTTTATTTATTTGAATATGCTAGTTAATGTTTTTAATAATGGGCAATTAATCTATTATCCATATCTGGATAATAGTTATTTTGCACATTATTGTACTGTAGGTGTTGGGGGGGGGGTGTATGTATTGAATGTATAGGCCAGGTTTATTTTTTTTACATTCAGGGTTTGTTCGTGGTTCCGCATGAGAGCTCTGGAGACCACCTGTTGTTTTCTCGGGTATCTCACGGGTATCCGGCTGGTGGTTCCACGGGTGACACATGCGGGGATGAAGCGGTGGCCTCACATCTGTGGGGGCACCGCGGACCCGTAGTCTGCGGGGATGAAGCTGTGTGGTCCCACTTCTGTGGGGGCACCGCCGACCCGTAGGTGCGGGGATGAAGATGTGTTGTCCCACTTCTGTGGGGGCACTGCGGACCCGTAGTGAGGACCCGTGTGTTCCCCAGACCCCCGTGGGAACCACCCGAGGCCCCGCAGACACCTGTGGGTCTGACCTGGGGCTCCCAGACATCCGCGGGCCTACTGTGGGGACCCAATTGTGGCCCACGGTGACCCAAGGTGACCACCTGGGGGCCATGGCACTGGCGGGACCCACCAGCAGGCCTCCAGTACCTGTTTGAAAAGGGCTGATGGTACCCTGTAGGTCTGTCAGGTGCCCCGCCAGCCCACCGGGGACTCGCGTGGGGCTGCGTTATGAACCCTGTTTGTAAAAGGATAAATCTTGTATTTATGGGGGGGCACAGGGGGTGGGTAATGTATTTAATAAATATAATGATGCTTATTGTGGGTCACTGTATTGTTTTTATTGTGGGTACTGGGGGTGGGGGGGTATGTGGGTAGGCCCCCTTGTGTGTGGGTAGTGGGTGAGGGTGGTTAGGCCTCACGGGGTGGGGGGTTAGTGTGGGAGTGTATGTAGGCATCCCGAGTGGTGGGTGAGGGTGGGTTAACCCATTAATGACTGTAGCAGTTAATAACCACTATGGTGATTGAGGGGTTAGGGGACATTACTTTGGTTGTTTTAATTTTTGTCTCTGTTTTGCAGCAGCGGAGGGGCCATGGGCAGGTGGCTAGTGGGTACTTTGTGTGGGTGGTTAGGCCTCACGGGGTGGGCCTTTGGCAGTGAGGCGCTGCATTATATTTACACGGGATCCCCCTCCCCCTCCCCACATTTACATACACTGCACTCACAGAAACACAGGCCAGGGAGATTAAACAGACACATTAGGGGGAGGGGGCTTTACACAGATTACAGTCACGGCAGGGAAGTTGAACAGACACATTAGGGGGAGGGTGGCTTAAATTTTCCTGCCTTGACTGTAATCTGTGTAACAGACACATTAGGGGGAGGGGGCCTTACATAGATTACAGTCAAGGCAGGGAGGTTTAACAGACACATTAAAAATATGTATTTAATGTATTTATTGTTGTTTATGTATTTCAAATACACAGTGGGTGTATGTTGTTTATTGCAATGTTTATTGGGGGCAAATGTCCCCAATAAACATGCTATTCAGCCTTAACCCTTCATTGCCTTAGCGGCTATCAGCTATGGTAATGAAGCAGCATTTCTGTATTTTAATAATATCGTGCAGGAGCAGGGGATCCCCTGAGCTTTGATTTCTGGCTCAGGGAACCCCCTGCTCACTGTACAATATTATTAAAAATACATTCCTGCTGCTTCGTTATCATAGCACATAGCCGCAAAGGTAAGGAACGATTCTTTATTGATGTGTGTGTTTTATTTATACTGTAGATGTGCAGAGGGTCTCCGGAGATGAACCGCTGTGGTTTTCGGTCCGGGGACCCCCTTCTCCCCAAGATACAGGCCCCTTTAGGGGGTGCCGGTATCCCTCTGCTTGGTTTACATGCCGCGGTCACGTGATCAGGACCTTTAAATGCAGAGGGATACTGGCACCCCATAAAGGGGCCTGTATCTCGGGAAGCAGGGCGTCCCCTGACCTAAAACCAACGCGGTTCAGCTCCAGAGACCCCCTGCACATCTACACTATGAATAAAAATGTATTTTAAATAATTTTTAATGTGCCGATGTTTGCACAGAGAGAGCAGCGGATCTCTCTCTGCTGCAAACACATCTCGCCCCCGCCGGCCTATAGTAGCATTGATGTGCATATACAGTACTGTATGTGTATGTTAGGGGTTATAGGGGTTGTTGTTATATAGTGTATACTGTATATATACAGTATATACTGCATTACAATTCATGAATTTCTCGGCTTCAAAGACAACAGCTCGCAAACGCCCCCATGAGTTTTTACACGGCAATGCAGTAGTGCAGACAGCGGGAATAAAATGCTTAAATCATCCATCATCGGATCCTTACACCAACTTTCTGTGCATCACTTAAATGTCATTCCACAATGTTTACGCCCCTCTGTTTTAAAACAGGTCACCATTTTAGCTTTTCAGAATTTATTAAATATTTAATATATGCAGCAATGCAGTACACATATTGATAATTAGTTGTGTACTTTGCCAAAGGATCCATAATGATGTGTTTGATCAGCTAATTTTGTGTTTTTGACTTAAATAAATGGCTGTGAATGCAGCTGATTTATAGGTAATATATGAAATTATGACGACAATATCATGTATTGGTTAGTGTGTATATAACATTGTTGCAGTGATAGCAGTTCTGCCACAACTAATTGCTGTAGTACAGACAGTTTGATCAATTTCACTCGTTATTACTTCATATATTTTTTTTATAGAAAACATTCATGAAATCATCCGTTATAAATAAATATGTAAAAACAAATGTGAAAAATGATTTTAGCCCATAAATAAATGCAAACATTCTTAACATGTACTACACAACTCTTACAATACAAAAACACGTATGATGTCTGTATGCAGCTTAAATGTTTTTATCATGTGTACATTTAAAGGTATACAAAAAAAACTTTTTCGCTATGCACCATCCCGACTCTTGCGTTCTGCTCAGGGATGTCTTCTCTCTACCCACTTTGTATTTAAAGCCCTCTCCCACCTTAAACCTTTCTCACTGACTGCCCCACACCTCTGGAATGCCCTTCCCCTCAATACCTGACTAGAACCCTCTCTATCCACCTCTAAGACCCACCTTAAGACAACCTTGCTTGAAGAAGCATATGAGTAGCACCATGGCTAATACTATACACATGATACATAAATCTTTACCCCCTGCAGATGTACTTACCAAAATCCCCTCCTATTGTCTCTGTACATTTTTCCTACCTACCAATTAGATTGTAAGGTCTTCGGAGCAGGGACTCCTCTTCCGAAATGTTACTTCTATTTCTGAAGCACTTATTCCCATGACCTGTTATTTGTATTATTTGTTATTTATATGATTGTCACATGTATTACTACTGTGAAGCACTATGTACATTAATGGTGCTGTATAAATAAAGACATACATACATACAATTAAATGTGACACACATCATGAGATGACTATAGATTTTCTTACTGCTGCGGCAGAGTTTATTCGAGCATTTGCCCGTTCTCTGCCGCAGCAGTAACCTGGCGCGCGCCGGAGGGTGCCGGGCGCGCGCCGAAGCAGCGGAAGAGCGCCCTCTGATCGGGGCGCTCTCCCTACCGCTGCCGGGTCTGCCGGGTCCCCCGGAACCCCCTGCCGCCGTCCCGCGATCGCGGGACACCAGGGCTCCCTCGGGGAGCCCTGGACGCGCGTGCAGGGGGCGCTGACACCCGATGACGCGGGACCGCGCATCGGTGACGTGCGGCACGCCGAGGGAGTGGGGCTAGCAAGCCGGGGCATCCCCCGGCTTGCGGAACTAGCCCTGCTCGATTTAAACGTGTCGGCAGTGTATATGCAAATCACATTCTTACATGAGAAATACGTTTTGATTACATTCCGCCGGGTCTCCACGACACTAGTTGTCTTGTCCCAAACCCCTGCAGGAGGCACAGGAGGATCCTCCTCTAGATCCTCCCATATGTTGCCTTGAAGATTGTGACATAGTGCAATGTTGTGCAGAATGTATGTCAGTATGTCATACAACACAAGATGAGCGCACAGGAAAACCCTTGTGAAGCAGTCAGTTCTCCCTACGGACTCTCTGCCGTAATACCAGCTGTTCTGCTACTGCGCCCTCCCGCCTGTACAACTTGTGTTGCGCTGACTACCACGGAGCAAGATGATCCTCCCCCCACTGCTGGATAGCTGATGGAGCCGGTCCGTGACATCAGGCGCCGATTGAATGAGGAAGCAGAGGACGTGCAGCAGCTTACTGGAGTTTATCATACAGCGTCTGAACCCAGAGTGGTTAAACTGCTTTTATTTGTTCTGGAGCATGTGAGTGTATTGGAGCCTCCTTGCTCGAGTATTTTTTATTAATTAAATTGTGTTGCACTATATTTTTTCTTTTTTCTTTACATATGCTGCCTATATCGGTTTGAGATTCCATGTGATTTTTCCACCTTGGAGAGGAAGTTATTGCGCTTTGTGTCCTCCCCCAGAGGTTGTGGGTGGTGCAGTCCTGGAGAAACCCTTATTAAAGCAAGCCTTCGTGGTAGCCATCCACATTGAGTCACTTTGTATAAGGGTTCAAATGTCCTTGGTTATCCTCCACACTCCCTCTGGTTCAGTAGGCTGTACTTAGTCTCTGCAGTGGAGCCCTACGTGTTTTGTCAGATGTGACTTCTTCAAGGGGAGTTATGGTCCTGTCCCTGGTGTCCTCTCGCTTAAAACATTCAAATTCGCACCTATTTTCCTCCCTTAGTGACGTCATTAATTCAGTGTGTAAAGCACTGCATTTCATTTCGAAGCGCTTGCGTGTCACGGACGTGTGACGCAGTGGCGCCCGCCCACCGGCCCAGCATCCAATAGGAGGTGTCTCCTGCCAGAGTAGAAACCTCCGTGCAGGTAAACACCTAATAGTAGAGCTACTGGGACAGCGTAATCATAAGCTAGACACTGCTAAGCTACTTTGTAGTACCCAAAGCTGCACACATATAATAGATAAAAAACGGAGGCTATTTAGGCACTGATGCCCTGTGCTAATATGTAAATACCTACAGCCTTCGATAGTACTTATATATTAAAACGAAAGTGATAAAAAAACATACTAAACGTAAAAGCCAGAAAAATACCATTAATGCAAGAACCAATAAATTAGGCGATATATACTAAAATAAAAAATTGGAAAAATGGTAGACCATACATGAAAAATTAAAAACAGAGGTATTAAAACAGTGTTAGAACCTTATATTAGGGTCCCTTGGGTTGCAGAGTTTTTTGTTCATATATCCAAAATGATTACATTTGGGATAGTTGCTGTATTCTGTTCCCACCTCTCCAGTGCATTTGAACCTGTTCAATCCCCAAATATATAAAACCTGTAGTGTCCAAATTATGATGTTTCTTAAAATGCAGAGGAACACTGTGGTTTTCTACCCCTAAGGTGATATTTCTTAGGTGTTTCAGAACTCTAGTTCTAATAGGGCGAGTGGTCCTCCCTATGTATTGGAGCCCACAGGGGCAGATGGGCATATATACAATATGAGTACTCCTACAGTTGATAAAGGAGTTAATCTTAAATGACTTTCCTGTAGTGTTTGAAGTGAATGTGTCAGTTTTTGTGTGACCATTTTTACATGCTTTGCATGTCGTGCATGTATGAAAAACCTTTTGGTGGAGCTGGTAACCATGTCTCATTTTTATGAACTGTTTTTTTCCTTTTAAGGCACTTGGGGCAAGAACATCCTTTATATTTTTGGCACATGTAAACACCACCTGAGGTTGCTCAGCAAGAAAGTCGGGCATAACAGGATTTCCCTTCAGGACATGCCAATGTTGTTTAATAATGTTTTGTATTTTATGGGATTCGTGATTAAAACGTGTGATGAATTGAATAAAATTGTCTTTCATTTTTTTCTTCTCAGTGTGTTTTGTTAAAAGATTCTCTCTGTTCATTGTATCAACCTTATTTCTAGCAATATTTATTGTTGTGGTATCATATTTTTCTCAGTAAATCTCTTCTCGCGGATTTCTGCTTGCTCATGAAATACCTCTGCTTCTGAACAGTTGTGGTTAATTCTTCTTAGTTGTCCTGTTGGGATATTGTTTAACCAGGACTTATGGTGGCAGCTATTATTTAAGATAAAATTATTACAGTCAACAGTTTAAAAAAAGATTTTGGTGTGCATAGTTTTATTTTGAATATATATTGTAAGATCTAAAAAAGAGATATTTGTTCTATTAAAACTATAGATGCAACAGCTGTTTTTTTTTTCTTTCAACTTTCTGTTTATTGGTTTTTGCATAAATATCATACAATCAAAATGTTATTATTTTAAGGAATCACTGCACTGTTTTCATGTGAGCTGCTGTACTCCACGCGGCATGAACGCGGCCAATCGCCCCAGGCACGCGTGTTTATCGAGGTTACTTTGTTTGAGTTGTATGGATTGTGTGCAATTACAGTATACTGTATGCAATGAAATTAATTAATTGTAATGTGTAAAGTACTGTGCTACTGTGTAAATTTCAGGTGTTTAAAAGCCAGAACAATAAAATGCCATTTTATGCACTCGCCTGCACTCGCATCTTAAAGCGGTACGGTTGGAAGTAATCCCACGCCATCACACGGGTATTCCGAGGTATAAACTGCATGATTTCATAAAATAACAGCCGCCGCATCTGTAGATGTAAAAGAGAGATTAAGATTATTAATATTAACATAGGTTAAGAAGGATTTTAAAATATCTTCTTCGCCATTCCATGACAAGGTTTGCGCCAAAGGGATTGTTATGTAGGATGAAGTCTTCCTCCCACATCCCTAAGAAAATATTGGCATAGCTTGGCGCAAACCTTGAACCCATGGCGGTCCCACATTTTGTAAGGTAAATGAAATGGTGAAGAAGATATTTGCTTACTTACCTGTAAGTGCTTGCTATTTTTTATTATTGCTTTAAATAAAGTGTTCTTAATTATCCCGTTGTCCTCTGCTTTCCTTTGCCGGGAGTATCCTGTCCTTCCAGTGATGACTCATCCCACCATTTAAGTTGGTTACTTGGAACAACCGAAATGCTTGTATTGCTCACATAAAATGTGAGTATAATTATCATATTTTCTACATTGTTTTATTCATTGCAGTATTACACTATTTGTGTTCTTTCTGTGTTTTTTTCTATTTTTCTGGATGAGAGTGTGCGTTGGACCCTTCTTGCTGCTACCTCTATAGTGGATTTGGATAGAATCTACACAATTGCGGCACCCATCACAGGACTATTCACCGATTTACATAATATTTATTATCAAGTATACACCGTCTAAATATACAGTATTTTGCGCTCGATTTCTTGTTCTCATCTATGCTCACAGTTGTCTGAAAAGATGCAGAAGCAAGAAAATGTAATGAGCTCAGCAATTTAACAAGGCCAGGCCCTAAATGAGTTCTGTCTGTTGATGGCTCTAAATCTTCTCTCCGCTCTTCATAGAGTTCAAAGATAGCCACTGAGTTCAATCGATATCGGCCTCTGTTAAGCCATCTAGGGAACATCTTTCCCAGAAATGTGGGATCTGCAATTCCCGGGCTACATTTAAATCCAACTCCCTCGCTCTCCTCTCCCTCGCTCTCCTCTCCCTCTATCTCCTCAATAGTAATAGAGAGTCCCTCCTCCTCACATAAAACGCTGCCAAACCCAAATGTGCAATAACATCTGTTTCGCTCGGAAGGTAAGTGTTTCCGTGGTATCCTTTAAATAGGCAGCCTAATAAGCTACATGATTGTAAATGAGGGCACCTGTGTAGTATAGTATGTAGTATTACATAGTATTGACAACATTTGTATTGGAGTAATCCAAGCAGTCATTATAGTTTCATTCAGATGTGTTAAACACATAATAGAAGCTGAGGTAATCCAAAAATAAAGACCATTCATTAATCCACTGTCAAAGCGATGATGCAACACAATATAAATAATTGTAGTTAAAAATCACACAATCATGACATTTGTGGCCAACATGTTGAGTCATGAAGGTGTTAAATCTAAAAAAGTACTTGGTTGTTGCTAGAGAGGGGTGGCAGAAGCATAGATTTGTGTCCAGGTGATTGTTTTGTGATCACGGGAGGATTGCCCTTTAAATTAACCCCTTCATAACGTTTGCGGTTAAACTATAAAGTTATGAAGAGGGATGTTATTCCATTGTGATTAATTTGGATTCAATCATGGGTTTACCTTTGATTCAATTAATTGGATCAGCTCCACAGAACCCGGGACACACACATATATTCACAACATCACCCGTGAGGGACACATATACAGATGCAGCGGCCGTTATTCGAACACTTCACGTGGTGTATACCTTGGAATATCCATGTGATGGCGCGCGATTTCTTCTAACCGTACCGCCTTTAGACACGAGCGCAGGCGAGGGCAGAAATTGGCATTTTAGTGTTTTGGTTTTTAAACAGCTGGAATTTACACAGTAGCACAGTACCGTACACATTAAAATTCATTCATTTAATTGCATTTAATTGCACACAATCCATGAAATTCAAACAAAGCAACCACAATAAACACGTGTGCCTGGGGCGATTGGCCGCGTTAATGCCACGTGGAGTACAGCAGAGCACACGAAAATTGCTCTGTGATTTGTTCGAATAACAGCCGCTGCATCTGTATTCATAACATAATGGGGACCCGGGGGGAACACATATATTCACAACATCTCCCGGGGACCCGGAGACACACACATATATTCACAACATCACCCGGGGACCCCAGGGGACACACATATATTCACAACATCACCCGGGGGACACACATATATTCACAACATCCCCCGGGGACCCGGGGGACACACATATTCACAACATCACCCGGGGGACCCCAGGGGACACATATATTCACAACATCACCCGGGGAACACATATATTCACAACATCCCCCGGGGGACACACATATATTCACAACATCACTCGGGGACCCAGGGACGCACACATATATTCACAACATCATCCGGGGACCCGGGGGACACACATATATTCACAACATCTCCCGGGGACCCGGGGGACACACATATATTCGCAACATCTCCCGGCAGACACACATATTCACAACATCACCCAGGGACCCAGGGGGACACACATATATTCACAACATCTCCCGGGGACCCGGGACACACACATATATTCGCAACATCACCCGGGGACCCCGGGGAACACACATATATTCACAACATCACCCGGCAGACACACATATTCACAACATCTCCCGGGGACCGGGGGGGACACATATATTCACAACATCACCCGGGGGACACACATATATTCACAACATCTCCCGGGGACCCAGGGGGACACACATATATTCACAACATCTCCCGGGGACCCGGGGGACACACATATATTCACAACATCACCCGGGGACCCAGGGGGACACACATATATTCACAATTCACCCTTGGACCCCGGGGGGGACACATATGTTCACAACACCCCTGGGGACCCCAGGACACACACACATATATTCACAACTTCACGCTTGGACCCCGGGGGACACACATATATTCACAACATTACCCGGGGACCCCGGGAAACACACATATTCACAACATCACCCGGGGACCCCGGGGGACACACATATATACACAACATCACCCAGGGACCCCGGGGGACACACATATAGTCACAACATCACCCAGGGACCCTGGCGGACACATATATACACAACATCACCCGGGGACCCCGGGGAACACATATATTCACAACATCACCCAGGTTACACATATATACACAACATAACCCAAGGACCCCGGGGGGACACACATATATTCACAAGATCACCCGGGGACCGCAGGAGACACACATATTCACAACATCACCCGGGGACATTGGGGGGACATATATTCACAACATCACCTGGGGACCACGGGGACACACATATATTCACAACATCACCTGGGGACATTGGGGGTTACACATATATTCACAACATCACGCGGCGACCCCGGGGGGACATATATTCACAACATCACCTGGGGACCACGGGGACACACATATATTCACATCACCCAGGGGACACATATATTCACAAGATCACCTGGGGACACCCACGGGCACCACCCAGAAGCCCCCTCTGGCCTCTGGTGTAAATAATGTGCAGACATTTTTTTTGTTTATGCTTTTATGTATGTCTCCATCTCTTTTGCACCAGCATTAAGCTGGTGAAAAAATCTAGTGAGCTTTTATAGTACGATTACGTTATCACTGCTTTGTGAATAGCAGTTACTGGCAAAAAAACAGTGAATTTGCCATTTTTTGGCCTATCGTACAAATTTTTTTTCAATGACTGTTTATGGGTGATATAAAGCCATTATAGCATGATTCTGCACTGTTACACCTCTGCTTTGTGAATAGCAGAGCAGGCAGTATCGCGCTATAAGAGCATTTCTTGTACATAAAACCACTTATCGCTGTTTTGTGAATGTGCCCCATAGTTACATAGTAGATGAAGTTGAAAAAAGACATATGCACATCAAAATCAACCTATGATATAATTTAGGTGAGTGTTACTTATCTTATATTTGTATTTACAGTATTTTGATCCAGAGAAAGGCAAAGAAAAACCCTCCACTGAAACATAATCCAATGATGTCTCATAAGGGCCAAATAATGTCAATCAGATTTCTCACTGGATTTCATCCTTCCCATGTTTAGTTATTTAGTATATCCCTGTGTACCTTTCCTGTCTAAAAAGATATCCAATTTTTTTGTTATTGAAGATATCTATTGTATCTATTGTATCTGCCAGCACATTCTCCATGGGAAATGCATTCCACCTTTTAACAGCCCTTACTGTCAAGAACCCTTTTCTTTGTTACTGGAAAAATCTCCTTTCCCCAAATCTCAATGAATGACCCTTTGTTATTTGTACTGCCCTTTGGCTGAATAGTTATTTTAAAATCTCTTTTTTTTTGTCCCTCAATATATTTGTATATAGTTATCATATCCCCTCTTAGATGCCTCTTTTCTAATGTAAAAAAAATCTAATTAAGCTACCCTCTCCTCATACTGTAAGTCAGATTTTCCATCCTCTTTATTCATTTGGTTGCTTTTCGCTGCACCTTTTCTTGTCCTATACAGGCATACCCCGCATTAACGTACGCAATGGGACCGGAGCATGTATGTAAAGCGAAAATGTAGTTAAAGTGAAGCACTCCCTTTTTTTCACTTATCGATGCATGTTCTGTACGGCAAACATCATACACGTGCATAACTGATGTAAATAACGCATTTGTAACAGGCTTTATAGTCTCCCTGCTTGCGCACAGATTCGGTACAGGTAGGGAGCCGGTATTGCTGTTCAGGACGTGCTGACAGGCGCATGTGCGAGCTGCCGTTTGCCTATTGGGCGATATGTCCTTACTCGCGAGTGTACTTAAAGTGAGTGTCCTTAAACCGGGGTATGCCTGTAATGTCTTTTTTATGAAGTGGTGCCCAAAACTGTGCTCCATATTCAAGATGTGGTCTTACTAAATCTATGTAAAGGGGCATAATTATGTTTACTTCCCTTCCATCCATTGCCCCTTTAATGCAAGATAAGATCTTGTTTGCCTTTGCAGCTACTGCATGACTTTGGGCACTATTGCTAAGCCTGCTGTCTATATGCACTCCTAAATCCTTCTACTTCAAGAATTTACCTAATTTGTTTAATTTGTAACTCACCTGTTTATCCCTATTTCCCACATGCATCTTAAATATATCTATAAATCTAATACTAAACCTCATCTGTTATTTATCTATTTATATTCTATCCAAGTCCTTCTAGAGAAAGATTACATCTTGCTCTGATTTTATTACCTTACATAATTTAGTATCATCAGCAAAGATAGAGACTTTGCTCTCTATGCCAACCTCAAGGTCATTAAAAATCAAGTTAAAAAGCAGGGGTCCCAGTACTGGTCCTTGAGATACAAAATGTACAACTTTAGCCCAACCTGAAAATGTTCCATTTATGACAACTCTATGTTGTCTAGCCTTCAACCAGTTTTCAATACAGGTGAAAATATTTTTACCGAATCCAATTTCCTTTGTTTTGTACACTAACCTCTTGTGTGGCACCATATCAAATCCTTTGTGTTAAAACATCCCTTTTAATAAAACATCTTTAAAATACTACAAAAGGTATTTTATTTACAGCTTCCATAATGTGTACAAAGATATATTTTAAAAGCAATAGTGTGTGTTTCATTGTATGTACTTCACACTGGCAGGGTTGCAAGCCTCTCTTTATGTCGCACCAGCAGCAAATTTTCTAATTTTATCCTCCCATCTTACCTTGTTGTCTTGGTATTTTAATTTCCCTTGAAATCCAGTCGAGTACCATCTTTGTACAATGATGGTAATTTCTTCTTGCGATCTGTCTGGCCCACTGTGTTTTCAATTTCTTCCCCCTTGTAATACTGTAATGTCATAGACTTTTTGTTTTGTTTTGAACCCTTTTCCTGTATTTTTGGGCAATACCCAGCATATATTTCTCCATACTTCTTGAGTTGTCGGAAACTTCGGCATTATCTTTGCATTTAGGGTTCAAGTTTCACATCCGTATGTGAGCACAGGCAGAATAATTTTATATAGATATATCTATAACTTGAACCCTAAATGCAAAGATAATGCCGAAGTTTCCGACAACTCAAGAAGTATGGAGAATTATATGCTGGGTATTACCCCCAAAATATATATATAAAGATATATATCTAGAGGAAAGATAGCAGTCGGCACTCCAATAGTCATCAAATAAATGTTGGTGCATATCCCATAAAGTAAAGACAAATGTACGATACCGTTTCCACGAAATCAGCAGATAGCACTCAGGTAAGTAAACTAAATAGATTTTTGTATTCAAACAAAGCACGAAATTCCAACGTTTCAGTCCCAACAATGGACCTTCCTCAGGGCAATGCTATATATATATTAGCATCCTGTAAGTGTATCTCCTAGGGACACTTTCCTTTAAATAAATGTACCTATTTTGTTGAGTAGCTACGCGCTATGGAGCTGGCGCTTCTTTGTGATTTGTTCTTCTATATATATACATATACATGTAATAACACAAAAATTATGTAGCGCTCAGGAGGATATACAGTGACACTAATAACAATAAATTATAAAATTATAATAACATACTAGATAAAGATACTTTACCACAATTTTAACCTGTTTGAATCTACAAACCATAACGTGATAGTTATATAGATAATGTCCAAAATAAATGTTCCGCTCAGAAAAAAGAATAAATCCAGAAAGATATACAGTCCCAGTTGAAGATCCAGGGAGCGTCTTTGCAGCTTAAAAGAAAGTGGTATAGCCAACCACTTTGGATCTATGGACAAAAAACAAACAAAAGCACAAGCTCCATAGCACGTAACTGTTTAAAAGTAAGGGTACATTTATTTAAAAAATCAGCAACCCATAAGAAATGCACCTACAGGATTTCAAACAGAACCATTCGTGGGAGAGAAATCTCTAGTGTGGTCATCTGCGAGGGTAGGGGGAGTCCCAGGTAGGCAGAGTAGATACAGTGGCGGCCGAGCTGAGTCTACAGCGGCCGCCACCGCAATCTGCGTCCAGACGTGGCTGGGTCCCGCCGTGTGCCGCGCGTCACTGATGCGCGATCACGCGTGCCAGGGAGCGTGTGCGCGTGGAGCGCATGCCATGGGTTCACCCGAAGGTGGTGGCAGGGTAAGGGGGGATGTGGGAGCAGAGGGGGACCCCGGGGGACCTGGAGAAGAGGAGCAGAGCGGAGCCAGAGGTCGGGGAAGGATGCAGAGAATATGCGGGAAGATGCGGCTGGCGCTCGGCCAAGTTCGGCGCCAAGCCGCGGGACAAGACGGGTAAGCTTTAGATTAAAGCTGGCCACAGCAGTAAACACAGCCTGTAGCCACCGCAAGTTCCTGTCACGAGTTGGCGGCAAAATAGGGGGGCTTTCAATGCCTTCACGTCCTCTGCACCTGCATAAGATGGTTGCCAGCACTAAAAAGTGCAGCTAGCTAAAGCGCAGGGATGCCCAGACCTCCGTGTACACAGACCCAAATGCGTGCTATGGAGCTTGCGCTTTTGTTTGTTTTTTGTCCATACATATACATGTATATATATAAGAACAATACACAGAGAAGCGCAAGCTCCATAGCGCGTAACTGTGTACAAAATAGGTACATTTATTTAAAGGAAAGTGTCCCTACAAGATACACTTACAGGATGCTAAAATAACACAAACATTGGAGAGAATCTGTAAGGGGCGTCATCTACAGGAGTGGGGGGGGTGTCCGACAATGATACTGTGCACCTGATGTGGCTGTTTGCAGCTCCTGCCACGAGCAGTGTTTC
Organism: Ascaphus truei; assembly: GCF_040206685.1. Lineage (NCBI taxonomy): Eukaryota > Metazoa > Chordata > Amphibia > Anura > Ascaphidae > Ascaphus > Ascaphus truei. The sequence goes on along the minus strand of NC_134494.1, from coordinate 54,012,198 downwards.
AGCATATCCAGGTGCTCAAATCACTTCCTTGTGTAGTTCACTTAGCAGTGAAGTGGCCGGCGGTGGCAGCAGGTTACAGCGGTTGGGTGAGTTGGGTGAGTTGCGGAAAAGCTTTGGTGGTCATTTGGTCACTGTGAAACGGTCGTGACCAAATTTCCTAGACCAGTGGTGTGGGGAGAAACAGGAAAGGAGGGACAGGTTACCTTGGTCTTCGTTGGTGCAGCGCCTCCAGCCAGCAGGGATCCTTTGGGGATGTTCAGGGGATGGGCCCCTACTGACGTTCCTCCATACACAAAGACAGTAACACACAGTATGGTCTTTTCTGGGTGGTTTTATTTCAGGCAGATACACAGCATATAACACAGGCTCTCTTCTAGTCTGCATATTCACCTCTCATGGCTCTGTATCATCCTGTTCAGAGCCCTGACTCAGGCCTAATTCTCTCCCATCCCATCCCCTCATGGGTTGGAGGGAGAGGCTCCCTTTTCTTTTCCTCAGAACAGAACTACATTTGGGAGGATGTCAGAATTTATCATCTGTGGGGAGTTTCTCTAACTCTGACTTATAGCAAGTCAGAGCTGGATACTGATAGGCCCACACACAGACAGGGTGTGTTCCAACCAGTATCCACCCCTCAGATTGACATCCTCAGAAGTTGCTAGGCCCACCCTTGAATACTGATACATCATTCAAGGCTGTAATACACACACAGGCCTAAGGAAGGAATTAACCTTTCCACTGCCTACACTAACAGGACTAACAGAGGAAAGGCACAGGGGAAAGAAGTAACTGCCGGAAGGCTATTTTATACTTCTTTGAGTTGCCTGAAGTTTCTGAATTGCCTTCTCATTTAGAGTCCATGTTTCACATCCATAAGTTAGCACAGGCAGGAAACATTGGTCAAACACTTTCCTTTTGAAGCACAGTGGTAGGTTCCCTGGCAAGTTTTATTTTGTTTCTTCCTAATGTACTCCATCCCATCTTCATTCTCCTATTGATTTAATTTTAAAGGTTCCCATATTGTATTGTACTGTATGTCTTTATTTATATAGCGCCATAAATATTCATAGCGCTTCACAGTAGTAATACATGTTGTAATCCTATAAATAACAAATAATATAAATAACAGGTCATGGGAATAAGTGCTTCAGACACACTGTAAGAGTAACATTAAGGAAGAGGAGTCCCTGCTCCGAGGAGCTAACAATCTAATTGGTAGGTAAGGGAACGTATAAAGACAGTAGAAGGGAATTCTAGTAAGTGCGTCTGCAGGGGGCAAAGCTTTATGTATCATGTGTCCAGGCTGATCCACAGTGCTATTCATATGCTTCTTTAAGCAAATGTGTCTTAAGGTGATACTTGCTTACCAAGGTAGACATAAGGGCTTATTCTAGTAGCTTCAATTTTATTATTGCAAAATCGAAAGTGTTGGCATGTTGCTAGCTCACGTCGGACATTTTTGAAAAAAATTGTTTGTATTTGCTTTGTAAGCGAAATGCTCGTAATTTGCGCTTTCCCTTCATCGGTTTGGAAGAACTGCACAGAGATAGCAGAGAGAAATGGCATCTCCCTGCGCAGCTCTACAGGCAATTGCACTGTATTTATTTGAATTTTAATAATGTAGGATTGAAGCAGGGGGTCTCCAGACCTGAACCGGATTAATTTCAGGAACAGGCCTTATTATTGGGTGCCGGTATCTCATGTAAGTTTAAATGTTCCGCGTTATGGCCCACAGAGTGGTGGATGTACCATGTGATTCCATCAAGTTTGGTAGAGAAGTAATTCCCTGCCAAACTTGATGCCTAGACACAATCGGATTAGTGGATGTACCATGTGTCTGTAAAATATGACATCACAGGCTTTCTATAAAGCCTGTCACATCTCATTTCACAGGAAGAAGATGGCAATGTCAACATCTGCAGGAACTGTTGAAGAAAGAAGAGAAGAAAGAAGAAAACAAGATCTATTCACCCGTGACTTCTCCTGAAGCAATAGAGGATAATGGACTTCTGTGAATCAAGCTGTATTTCAAGCTGATGATCATTGCTTCGTGGGTCAAGAGTTGATAGGTGCTGCAGTTGGATGAGGAGGATGAGCCTTCATCCCGGCAAACGTAACATACACATTGATTGACTAGAGAGTGTGGCTATTTGTTCCCCCATTGAGAGCATAGTCAAACACAGTGAGAATCAATGGATTTCTTGGCTAGTGTTTGTTTTTATTGTATAGTTTTGTGTATTTTATTTAATTGCATGTGTGTTTTTCCCTATCACAAATGGACAAAAGAACTATTAGTCATATTTGGCTATCCGGGCTATTGCCCATTTGATGGGGTGTGTCATGGAGGTAGCTGCCCCGAGAGGGTGGTTAGACCTCCCAGGTGGGTCGCGGGGTGGGTGGGGGTTTAATCCCTTTATTACCATAGCTGTTACTGGCCGGTAGTTACTGTAATGTTGTAATGTAAATGTTGGTGCCACTGAGGATGAGAACGACTTTCAACCTTGCAGGGGTAAGTACAAATTTTATTTACTATAGGGTTGCTATTGATTGATTTTGAATGGGCAAAAGCACTATTAGCCAGATCTGGCTAATAGGGCTGTCAATGTGGCTATCTGTGCCCCTGGTAAGGGCATAGATAACCACAGTGACAATCAATGGATTAAATGGCTAGTGGTTTTTTTTGTATTATTCTATTTTGTATTTTATTTGATTGTACTGTGCAGTATTATGTAATTGAATGGGCAAAACTGCTATTAGCCATATTTCGCTAATAGGGCATTTGCCCATTCATGTATGGTGGTGGGAGTTTTGTTCATGGTAGAGTTGGTGGGTAAATGGAATAGTTGCTCTGGGGTGGGTGGAGATATGAATCTGCCCCAGGTAGGTAGATATGTATGCAAGCATATTTATTTTACTATTTTATTATACTCTTATATGCTCCAGTGGTTACCTCCTCCTTACCATCAATTGCCTCCTCGCTCACAAGTTCCTCATATATGTCACTTGCATATTGCTGCTAACCATTTCATTTGATTTTTTGTCAATATTGCTTTTTAAACACAGTTTTACATTGTCCTTGAGACTATTCTGGTTATTAATAAATTCCAGTCTATATTATTCATTGTACGGAACTGGCGCTTCTTTCTTTTTTGGTTTATATTTATATATATATATATATATATATATATATATATATATATATATATATATATAAAATCAAAAAATAAATAGATGATACCGTTCTGTGGCTAACGAAATGCTTTTATTTGTGCGAGCTTTCGAGATACACTGATCTCTTCTTCCGGCGATGTTACAATGAATGATATACCTGATATTCCTTTTGCTTCATTCATTGTAACATCGCCGGAAGAAGAGATCAGTGTATCTCGAAAGCTCGCACAAATAAAAGCATTTCGTTAGCCACAGAACTGTATCATCTATTTATTTTTTGATTATTGAAGCTCGGCTAACACGGTACTGATACCTCTACATATATATATATATATATATATATATATATATATATATATATATATATATATATAGTGATACAATCACAACTGTGCTAGAATAGGGCAGCTATGGGACTTTCCAACATACAGAGAGTTAATTCCCCTAGAGTAGCCAGCAGCAACTGCAAACTGATCGAGCAGGATGAACTCTTGATTGCACATGGTGTTTTAAAAGTCAGGAAGTGACTACACACTGAGAGAGACTGCTATTCCCAGAGAAGGGGGACAGAGAAGAGTTCACCCCAGCTGTGGAAGCTGGCACAGTCCCCTAGGCTCACTGGACGGTGGCTGCAGAGCCTGCTGGGACTGCCTGTGTTGTTAATTCTAGGAAGAAGGAAGGATGAGAGACAGTGCTGAAGCGGGGATGTCCTGTCCTTACATTGGACTTACAGAGGAGAGATTCTCTGAGCTCTCATAAGGCTGAGCTCCCCTAGGAAGGAAAGACACGGGACCGTGCTGAAGAAGGGAATGTCCGGTCCATAGTAATGGAACTACAGAGGAAATATTCTCTGAGCTCTCGTGGGGCTGAGCTCCTCTAGGAAGGAAGGACGTGAGACCGTTGTGAAGCAGGAACATCTGCTCCAAAACCTTGGAGTAACAGATAAGAGAAACGCTATATTGCTGTGTGCAGAGACTGTATATGTTTAGCTATAATGGTGCCTGTTTTGGGGTGGTAACCAGATTAGCTGTCCATCCAGTTAGTAAGGGCTGACGCTGCATGTATAGTTAGTCTCCTAAGAGGAGTAGGCATTTATTTTATTATTTGTTTTGACTTAAAGGGATGGTGGACCTCTTATTTAACCCTGTAAATAAACCCCATATAGAGAAATACTACGTTTCCTGCCTTAAATCTGGGACAAGCACACAGATACCCAGCAAGCTCTCAGAAGCCCCCCAAAATTACCACAATATATATATATATGTGTATAAATGTCATAAGGAGTGCTACTGAGCATGGCTAATTGTATAAAACAAGAAACAAAGAAGTCCAGAGCAACATCCAATGTGACAAAAATACACAGTGAAATACCTATATATCGATTGAAAAAAGGGTCATTTAGTTAACCCTTTGGCCAAAGCGTATAAGCCTTCGAGCCACTTTTAAGGCATGACCATAATATCGCAGGTCCTAACACTAACTGGTTAAAATCCTTATTTACCTCTATAATTAGAGAAAGAATGGTCCTGGCATTTAACCTGTCGCAACCAGCTGCATGAAAAGAAAACCCGCTTACCTGGACAGTGGAGAGGGGTTTTTTCCTGCGTCCTTTTCCTGTTTTTTGGAATTTTCCTGCGATTCCAGTACAACCTGTATAAGTTGGTCACTTTAATAACCATAAGTCTCCTTAATTTTACTCTAATGTGAGTGTTCATTTGGCTTTGAGCATTTTAATATTTTCTATATACAGTATTACACTATCTTGTGTTATATCTCTTTATTGGGAATATCCTGCTGCTGAGAAGCCTGCACTAATGCTGCGAGTCCTGCTATTGGAGGTCTATACCACCAGATATATCCTGCAAGCAGAGATTCCTGAACATCAGTGTGGTTTACTTAACAACCGAAATGCTCGCTTAACCTCGCCCAATGTGAGTGCATTACTTTCTTAGCTTGACTGTTTTATACAGTATTATACTATTGTGTTTTTATTCCCCCCCTTTTTCTCTATATTTTTCCCATTTTGAAGAGCTTGTGCGCATTTGGAACTTCCTTCCTCGGAAAACTATATTTGACAGCAATAATAAATATTGTTAATATAACTAATATGAAAATAATAAAAATAACTATTTTCTGTCGTGAGAGAGCAAGAGAGCGCGAGAGCGCGAGAGCGAGAGAGAGAGAGATTGATTTATATATGAGGTGCCAAACAACACTCCACATGCCTGGATGCACTGCTAGGAGATTAAAGTTAAAAAAAACTTTAGCGTCAGCACTCATAGGTCTGTTATACGAAAAGAACCATTTGTTGACTTAGGTTTCAACATTTCAGCGGTTCTCTGGGACTTTTTATGGTTTATACACTATTTGAAGTATTCTGTTCCAAAAGTTGCCTTAATACATCTCTGGTCTCTTCTTCCTGTGAACGAAAAAACAAAATAGGCAGCAACTGGCTAGAGGGAACAGGCGAAGAGAAATGGACTTGTACAAGAAAAAAATTGAGATCTTTCCTTATTATTCACATCAAAATGATATTGCTGTCTGCTTGTTTTATTTTTAAGTCTCAAAAACAATTAAAACAGATAATTAATATTATATTTGACATGATGCCTGATAATTAACATGGTAGTTGACACCTATGTGATTATTTGAAGATTATTTAGTTACCAGTGTGTCTGTTGGACTAACTAGTTTATTTGATTCTTAGCCACATGACAAAAATGTTATGTGCAAGTATATATATTATATTTTAAGAAAGGTTTCTACTCAAAAAAACATCTAACACATACAGTACAACAATAGGACAATGATTAGTTGGCAATATATCAGTTTACAGAATACTTTGATTTCTCATAAGTAAATATACTTTGCAAATTATTACAATGAGAAGCATGTTTTAATTTTTCATTTTCCTACTTAGTTTTATCAATTATGTTAGTATATACTATTCCGAGCACGTTCAGGGTGTGAAAGCATACTGTACGACACACTTTATTCGAGCAAATACCCGGTATGTACCTGGCAGATACCTGGAATGCGCCGCTCCTCACCTCTGACAAGCCCCGTTGCATTTGCCTTCCCAGCCTGGGTTCATGCCTGGCTGATGGGCGGCTGATCTGTTAAATGATAATGATTAGGATTTAATAGGCTGCAATGCTTCGCGTGTCTACCAGATGGCATAAATTCATGAATTGTAATGCAGTATATATATATATACTGTGTAGTATTGCAGCCAGCGGGAATAAAATGCTTCAATCCCTGCCTGGAAAATAACTCAATGCACTCGGGCAGAAAACAGTCACAAACCTCAATACACCCGGGTATACCCGAATTCATGGGACTAGCCAAGCTCGAATAAAGTGTGTCGCCAGTGTATATTTAATTAATATAACTGCACCGACACACTTTATTCGAGCAAATACCCAGTATGTACCTGGCAGATACCTGGAATGCGCCGCTCCTCACCTCTGACAAGCCCCGTTGCATTTGCCTTCCCAGCCTGGGTTCATGCCTGGCTGATGGGCGGCTGATCTGTTAAATGATAATGATTAGGATTTAATAGGCTGCAATGATTCGCGTGTCTACCAGATGGCATAAATTCATGAATTGTAATGCAGTATATATATATATACTGTGCAGTATTGCAGCCAGCGGGAATAAAATGCTTCAATCCCTGCCTGGAAAATAACGCAATGCACTCGGGCAGAAAACAGTCACAAACCTCAATACACCCGGGTATACCCGAATTCGTGGGACTAGCCGAGCTCGAATAAAGTGTGTCGCCAGTGTAATGTGAAGCAGGTTCCTTATGAAATATAATGAATTACTACAAAAACATATTGAATGAGCACTCAAACAATAAATAAGAGAAAATGATAAACTCACTTTTTTCTTTTGGTCTCACTAAGTTTTTTCGTTAATGTATCAAAAAACAGAGACAATACAAAAAATATCAGAACATACAATAAAAAGTAAGTCAGCAGAAAAACTGTTAAATGTGCAAACTAGAGCTTCGTAAGGCTTTCTCAAGCCTGACGAAGGGCCAGGATTCCTTTCAACTTTGCTCCCTTTTCTATTGAATTTGTTTATATTGTATTATACGTACGTATTTATAGTATTGTTTGTTTTGGAAAGCGCAGTCTACTTTGTTGGTGCTAAATATATTTATAATTCATAAATCCAGATACATTTAAAGAGTCATATGTTGGCTCTGCAATTCAGGTGGTGTCTTATAATATTCTTATCTCTACTTAATCCAAATCCTTTGATCAAAAAGTTCTAAACAATACATTACACACGTGCTTTTTTTTTAGGGGGAAAGTACCACTGAGGAAGCCTGAAGGAGACAGGCTTTTGTTTTGTTTTTTGATTAACGAGGACGGAGTCATGCAAAAAGTCAGCTCTTTTCAGAGCCGCACTTAGAGCTTAAACCCTGGGAGGGAGGGGCCACTGACCTCCAAAACAGCTGAGACCAGCTGGACAAAGAATGATCGCATTGGATCTGTCACAACCAGCTGCATGCAAGACCTGCTCACTTGGAAAGTGAGGAGGGTCGAGCTTAAACCCTGTGACAGATCCAAAGCGATCATTCTTCCTTTAATTATAGAAGTAAATAAGAATTTTAATCAGTTAGTGTTAGGACCTGCTTTTGGTCATGCCTTGATGAGGCTAGCAGGCTTATACCGCTTTGGCCAAAGGGTTTAACTAAATGATCCTTTTTCAAGAGATACTGTAGTGCTGAAGGTTATTCTAACACAAACCAGTGGCAATCGCCAAAAAGACCAGGTACATGCTGGGTACATGCTGGGTCTAGTTTAAGGCAAGTTTAAGGCATTTCTGCATTGACTAATGGACCATTAGATTAACAGCGGGGGTCCCTGGCAGTCCTATTCAAACTGAATAGGACTGCCAGGGACCCCTGCTGTGTTAATCCGATGGGTCATTAGTCAATGCAGAAATAACTTAAACTTGCCTTAACACCCAGCATGTAACCGGGCTAGTTTAAGGCAAGCTTTAGAATACTCATTGTCTCGTCTGTATATAGGTATTTCACTGTGTATTTTTGTCATATTGGATATAACTTTCTTTTTAGTTGTATACATTTAGCCACACCCACTCCAATTGAAACAAAATAGGAACATGAACACATCGAGTTAATAACATTATGGGATGCCTAAATTAAATGATTCAGCAATATTCCTTATACAAGCCGTTGACCTTTTCTCTACATACAGAACTTCATGGCCCCCCCACCTTCGGAATGAGACACTGTGCCTATCAGTCTCGTATTTTCATAACATTGGCACGTTGCACCCATTCTCAAGGTTTTTTTCCAGTTGGCTGCTTGGCTTATTATCACTTTAAAATTGAAAGCAAAAATTCCTTTCAAACTGTTCATCTCATAACCCGTTCACTCAGACAAAACCTAAGATGGATGCTGACTTAAAATGGTTGCTTAGATCCCAGTGCTGTTATGTCAGACCCCCCCCCCCCCTTACGTCATATTCTCACTTTGTCAATATGTATGTATATATATATATATACATAATGTGGTATTTTTGGGGGTTCCTTAGAGCTTGCTGGGTATCTGTGTGTCAATTTACAATACTGTCAGAATTACTTTTTTTAAGATGTTTGAATCTATAAAAATGTAGCAGCATCAGCAGCATGTTCTTGTATAGCGCTGCTAGTTGTATGCAGCGCTTTACAGAGACATTTTGCAGGCATAGGACCCTGCCCCGTGGAGCTTAAAATCTATGTTTTTTGGTGCCTGGGGCACAGGGAGATAAAGTGACTTGCCCAAGGTCACAAGGAGCCAACACCGGAAATTGAAACAAACTCTCAGTGCCAGTCAGTATCTTTACTCACTGAGCCACGTATCAATGTTTGTTTTGCTGAATAAATAAGTGGCATATATATATATGCATCTTAACCCTGGCTGTGCTCAAAGCTGTGACCATGCAGCAAGCTTAAGCCTACACTGGCGACACACTTTATTCGAGCTCGGCTAGTCCCACGAATTCGGGTATACCCGGGTGTATTGAGGTTTGTGACTGTTTTCTGCCCGAGTGCATTGCGTTATTTTCCAGGCAGGGATTGAAGCATTTTATTCCCGCTGGCTGCAATACTGCACAGTATATATATATATATATACTTCATTACAATTCATGAATTTATGACATCTGGTAGACACGCGAAGCATTGCAGCCTATTAAATCCTAATCATTATCATTTAACAGATCAGCCGCCCGTCAGCCAGGCATGAACCCAGGCTGGGAAGGCAAACGCAATGGGGCTTGTCAGATGTGAGGAGCGGCGCATTCCAGGTATCTGCCAGGTACATACTGGGTATTTGCTCGAATAAAGTGTGTCGGTGCAGTATAGGGAAACCATGTTGAATGGTTTTGAAGCAAGAAGTGGCACTGTGTGCTTGTTTGCATGTCATTTCCCTGAATCTCTTGCTGCAGTGGAAGTGCTGTGTGCTGGGTGGTAATGGTGAAAGGTGGGGTTGCAGACCTGTCTAAGACATGTAAATGAGCATACAGTAATATATCCATTTGCTATATGCTTTGTTGTGGAGGGTTTTTGCCACTTTTTTTACCCACCATAACTTAACTGAGTATATATATATATATATATAAATAAATAAAACTATATACAGCTCAACCCCGTTATAGCGCAATCCGCTACAACGCGAATCTGCTTATAACCCAGTCTGAGCATGGCTCCCGAATTGAAAGCCTCCATGCTGCCGCCTTATCTGCATCTCAAATACTCCATTTTGCCGCCTTATGCTATCCTCTTCAAGCTGTCCACGTGCTCATCTCTCTCCTCTTCCTGCTGTCCACGTGCTCATCTATCTGCTCTCTTGCCGTTTTGTGCCATTGTTTTTTTTCAAACATTCAATTCAATGCTTTATTGACTACCAGACACAGACACACAATTAAATATTAATACATTAATACATTTTGTACAAAACACATGCAGGGATTGAACTCGGGACCTTCTGATACCAATGCCTTGCCTCTTACAAGGTGCAGAACACTCCACGCTGGTGCTGCCCATTGGAAAGGTCCCTCTTGCTGCCGTCTGACTAAGGGACTCTACACCCCCTATAAACATGAGCTCCCGAGGGGGCTCACAGACAAGACAAGAAAAATAGACAGAGAGGCGCACTGAGGGACATAAACTAGTTTATTAATAACCCCAAAAGTGGGATCAATATATACACATACGCAATACACAATATAACACTCGAATAGCATTAAAAACTAAAGTGATGGGAGGGGAACAGGAGCACAGCGCGTCAACGCTATACGGCCAATTAAGAGAGGGTCCGGACCCAATTTAATTACGTACCAGGCAGCAAGGAGACACGAGTGATCCTGCTCAGCCTCCACCGAAAGAACTCCACGGGAACAGTCTCACGTGACCTCTAAGCGCTTCACATGTAGTGCTTCGTCAGGAGTACCTTGCTTTCTGGTACGTAATTAGATTGGGTCCAGACCCTCTCTTAATTGGCTGCATAGTGCTGACGCGCTGTGCTCCTGTTCCTCTCCCTGACCTTTAGTTTTTAATGCTATCCGAGTGTTATATTGTGAATTGCATATGTGTATATATTGATCCCACTTTTGGGGTTATTAATAAACTAGTTTATGTCCCTCGGTGCGCCTCACTGCCTATTTTTCTTGCCTTGCCTCTTACCTCTACACCATAGGCTTGGTGTGACAAGACATACCCTATAAATATGTTTATCCTCTACAACACATTGCCACAGAGTACGTCAATGATAAATCTTAAGTCTATTTCTAGATGTCAATGACATCACACAGCTTCTGTGGTATAGAGGTACACATCTTAGCCAACATAGGAAAAGGGTCCTGGGTTCAATTCCTGTATGATATTGTATAATATAATTTAAACATTTTATAAATTTTTATTTTTATTATATTGTATAATTTATAAATAATATATTATTATTATTATTATTACTTATTCTTTATTAAGTAATCATTATTTATTAATAATTAATAATGATGTATTAATAATTATTAATTAAGTATAAAGTATTAAGTATTAATAATAATTCTATATTAATAATATAGGACCCTTTCATATGTTGGTTAAGATTTGTACCTCTACACCACAGAAGCTGTGTGATGTCAATCCATGCATGTGTTTTGTACAAAATGTATTAATGTTTAATTGTGTGTCTGTGTCTGGTAGTCAACAAAGCATTGAATTGAATGTTTGAAAAAATATAATGGCACACGACGGCAAGAGAGCAGAGAGAGATGAGCACGTGGACAGCTAGAAGAGGAGAGCACCGGTAAGGCGGCAAAATGGAGAATGAAATCTGTAATGAGGAAACTCGAGAGTTCGATGCCGGTGAAATTTTAACGCGACCCCGGTTATAACGCGGTCTCGGGGTTGTGGACCCCAAGGACCGCATTATAACAGAGTTGAGCTGTATATATATATAATTTTTTTTATTAGTTTTTGATATAATATAAAACTATATAAATGCAGTAATTAAACATACATATATAGAATGATGTATATGTATCAATACAGATGCAGCGGCCATTATTTTAAGAAATCACGGTGCCGTTTTTGTGTGTGCTGCTGTACTCCACGCAGCATGAACGCGGCCAATCGCCCCAAGAACACGTGTTTATCGCGGTTGCTTTGTTTGAATCTCATGGATTGTGTGCAATTAAATGCAATGAAATGAATGAATTGTAATGTGTACAGTACTGTGCTTCTGTGCTATTGTATCAATTTCAGGTGTTTAAAAGCCAGAACACTAAAATGCCATTTTATGCACTCGCCTGCACTCGCGTCTTAAGGCAGTACGGTTGGAAGCAATCCCACGCCATGACATGGGTATTCCGAGGTATACACCGCATGATATGTTAAAGTAATGGCCGCTGCATCTTATATATAACATATTTAAAACACTGAATACCATACTGTCAAATCATCTATATAATAGTCTCTCCTCCTGTATCTCACTATGTCCTCCCTATTGCTTTTTCTGTTTACGGTTTCCTCACTACTTTGTTACATAGTTACATAGTTACGTAGTTACATAGTTACATAGTAGATGAGGTTGAAAAAAGACATACATCCATCAAATTCAACCTATGTTAAATTTAGACAACAGATACTTTAGCCTATATCTATACTTACATATTGACCCAGAGAAAGGCAAACAAAAAACCTCACTAAGGGGAAAAATAAATTCCTTCCTGACTCCAAGAATTTGCAATAGTATTAATCCCTGGATCAACATTCTTCCCATGTTTACTTATTTGGTATATCCCTGTAAACCTTTCCTTTTTAAAAAAGATGTCCAACCTTTTTTTGAACATATTTATTGTATCTGCCATCATAGTCTCCATGGGTAACGAATTCCACATTTTAACTGCCCTTACTGTAAAGAACCCTTTTCTTTGTTGCTGGTGAAATTTCCTTTCCTCCAACCTTAAGGGATGGCCCCGAGTCCTCTGTACTGCCCTTGGGATGAATAGTTCTTTTGAAAGCTCCTTGTATTGTCCCCGAATATATTTGTATATAGTTATCATATCCCCTCTTAGACACCTCTTTTCTAATGTAAATAAATCTAATTTAGCTAGCCTCTCCTCATAAGTTAGATTGTCCATCCCCTTTATTAATTTGGTGGCTCTTCTATGCACTCTCTCTATTTCCAGAATGTCTTTTCTAAGGAGCGGTGCCCCAAATTGTATTCCATATTCAAGGTGTGGTCTTACTAATGCTTTGTAAAGGGGCATAATTATGTTTACTTCCCTTCCATCCTTTGCCCATTTAATGCAAGATAAGATCTTGTTTGCCTTTGCAGCTACTGCATGACTTTGGGCACTATTGCTAAGCCTGATGTCTACAAGCACTCCTAAATCCTTCTCCATCAAGGATTCCCCCAATTTATCCTCATTTAATATGTAAGTCGCCAGTTTATTCTTGCATCCTAAATGCATATGAATACCAGGGAAAGAAGGGGGGAGGGAAAAAAGGACCCTCGCAACAGCTATGGTAGGTATGAATGATTGGTGCTACAATCAAGGGGTATGGGCTAGGGTATACAACAAGAGAAACAGAAAACCCCATTTAGAGAGCACTCACTAGTATGAATCACAAAACCTAGGACACACTCAGTGAGACCTATTGGATAGCGGTGAGTGGTGTTGAGAATAATGGTGTGGACATAAAAACAGTTTAATGGAGAACGGTATTCTCAAATAAAATAAAGCACATAAAGCCTAGAAGAATATATGGCTGCGTGTGACAAAAGAGCGAATTTAAAAGGCAAAAAATCAGGTATAGGTGAGCCGACTAGTGTATTAGTCTCTCATACCTGTCGAACTGACCAGTGTATGTGTATACAAAGGGCAGGAGCCCTGAAAGTGGTCAATGGATAGGATGATGCAACTAAAATAGGATTGCAGTCCTATAGTAAATAGCTCCACTGCCACACAGGGTGGCTAAGGATATAGGCTCTCAAACCCAGGTAGGGCTAGGACGACGGTATACTGTACTATGTTGCTTAGTGCATGTAATGTGTGCACAAGTCCTCAGGGCTGGATGTGGCCTAATACTGCCCCGGGTACAGATAGCTATGTGCATACTGATTTATTAGCACTGGACTGTAGGTACAGTAAGCTGTGAGTCAGGATTAAAGGATAGCCCAGGTAGGCTACCCCTGAATCCTACAGTGACCCACATACACCATGGAAAGTAAAATATAATCCCATGCTGTGCATGCACATATATGCCACAGAGGGCAGGGAGGGGTCCCTCCACACAAGCTGTATGTAGTATAGTTACTAGCTAGTAAACAAGCTATATGTAGTATAGTTACTAGCTAGTAACTATACTACATACAGCTTGTGTGGAGGGACCCCTCCCCCTCCCTGCCATGCACTCATGGCTATTGTCCCACACCCACAGTCACTCCTACCATCCATTGTGGCCAAGCCCATTTAACAGTTTGCTTGCTGACTTACCTTTCATTGTCTGTTCTGATATTTTTTGTATTGTCTCTTTTTTTTGATACATTAACAAAGAAACTTAGTGAGACCAAAAGGATTTTTCAAATCTTCTACAGGTAGTTCAACGAAAGGTTTTTGATTTTTTATCTTTCCTGGTGAGTTGATGGTGCTTTTTGCTGGAGTTGCCCGTCGGAATCAATCTCTCTCTTGTTTCTGGATGGAGTAAGCATCACCTTCAGGTCGTTCCTCTTCAAAACCAGGTTAAATCAGGGTGGTTTGGCTGTTAAACTGTGTAGGTTGTCACTTTTTATGGACACGGTTTAAACTATGCAATACAGAATACGGATTTGTGGCTAATTTTAATCCGCTACTTATGACCAACAAAGGTTTGCGGTATTACAAGGACCAAAAGCTGCTATAACATCCCCCGATGACTCCCTCTCTCACAAAGGGGTTACAATTTTACTGTACAAACAAAATAGAATGATGTATAGAAATCCACTTGCGTTCTTCAGTAATGTCTGCTGGTCCATGTGGCTATGTACCAGATGGCTGATAAGGAAGCAAACCCCTTTCCGTTTGATACTGGATAAGTTTGTCTCCGTTTGCACAAAATACATCAATGACATTGTAATGCTCTCACTGTCCCTTTTTAGACTTGTTGTACATGTGGGTGTGAAAATACATGATTCCGTTGGTTGATGCAAGGTGAGGACTAAGGATATTTGGAGCCTGGCATAATTTCCTCTTTTGCCTCTCCTTAAAAACAAATAACATTTGCATATTCATGCACACTCATTTTTCTATTGCTTTCTACCGAACACTATAGTTTGAAGAGCATTTATTTTGAGCTTGTTATCTTTTGTGTCCACACTGAAATCAGATGTACGCCTTCTGCTCCATAAAGCCATCACCACTCTCACAGCTCCCACCTGTCTAAGTTCTTTCAAAACTAAAGCTGTCTCACATTTTAATCTGGTCTGTAACTGTTAAATGCACCTATAATATATATTATCTTTAACTGTGCATGCAATGTTTTGTATATAATGTATATGTATAAACGTAGAGATTGACGCTCATACAAGTGTATGGACTCACAAACTGTATTACAGCATATAGGTAGATAGGAACTTCTATAAATAATTCCCGCAATTATATAATACTAGGTCAAGGGGGGACATGAACATGGGACCTAGCGGTCAGTCAGCGCGACTACCGCAGATATGGTTTACCCTGCTTACCCCCCTTAACATATACACTTCCCTAAATAGGGACCAAGGTAACATAGAATGAGGGCTACTGCCCATTACCTTTCCATTGAGTGTATAGGAATACGAAATCCATCCAGGCGAAGTTCCACTGCGTGCAATCCTGATCAGGGAAATCAGAGTGTAGGGAACTACTTTATTTGTGGTTGATAAAGTCCCGTGGGACGAAACATGTCGGTGTGTGGGCTGTGTTTCTGTCCCTGTGCAATTATCCAATAAATCACCCTCAGTTTTAGCACGGAGTTGTGCCCCTTATTCATTTTTTCTACAGGACTCTCCCTGCAGACTTCTACTTCAGCTGTGCTCCTTGCTTCCCTACACTCTGTATATAATGTATACCCTGTTCACTTATGTAACCATGTATTCTTTGTCATCTTAACTCTATGCCCAGGACATACCTGAAAACGAGAGGTAACTCTCAATGTATTACTCCCTGGTAAAAGATTTTATAAATAAATAAAATGATATAAATAATTAAATATTAGCATCAACTGAAATCTCTCACTCTTATTGCAAAGAGATTCTCATGGGATTTCAGGTAGTCAAATAAATCTATTTGAATCTATTTTAGCTACTTAGTTACTAGCTAGTAACTATACTACATACAGCTTGTGTGGAAGGACCCCTCCCTGCCCTCTGTGGTTTATATGTGCATGCACAGCATGGGATTATATTTTACTTTCCATGGTGTATGTGGGTCACTGTAGGATTCAAGGGTAGCCTACCTGGGCTATCCTTTAATCCTGACTCACATCTTAGCTACAGTCCAGTGCTAATAAATCAATGAACACATAGAGCTATCTGTACCCGGGGCAGTATTAGGCCACATCCAGCCCTGAGGACTTGTGCACACATTACATGCACTGAGCATCATAGGACAGTATACCGTCGGCCTAGCCCTACTTGGGTTTGAGAGCCTATATCCTTAGCCACCCTGTGTGGCAGTGGAGCTATTTACTATAGGACTGCAATCCTATTTTAGTTGCATCATCCTATCCACTGACCACTTACAGGGCTCCTGCCCTTTGTATACACATACACTGGTCAGTTCGACAGGTTTGAAAGACTAATACGCTAGTCGGCTCACCTATACCTGATTATTTGCCTTTTAAATTCGCTCATTTGTCACACGCAGCCATATATTCTTCTAGGCTTTATGTGCTTTATTTTATTTGAGATTAATGTTCTCCATTAAACTGTTTCTATGTCCACACCATTATTCTCAACACCACTCATCGCTATCCAATAGGTCTCACTGAGTGTGTCCTAGATTTTGTGATTCATACTAGTGAGTGCTCTCTAAGTGGGGTTTTCTGTTTCTCTCATTGTATATCCTAAATGCATAACCTTACATTTATCTGTATTAAACCTCATCTGCCATTTACCTGCCCACGTTTCCAGTTTCTGGATAGAAATTACATCCTGCTCTGATTCTACTACCTTACACAATTTAGTATCATCAGCAAAGATGGAGACTTTGGTCTCAATGCCAACCTCAAGGTCATTAATAAACAAGTTAAAAAGCAGGGGTCCCAGTACCGATCCCCGAGGTACTCCACTCACGACTTTAGCCTAACCTGAAAAAAATCCATTTATTACAACCCTCTGTTGTCTGTCCTTCAACCAGTTTTCAATCCAGGTGCATATATTATTACTGAGTCCAATTTGCTTTATTTTGTACACCAACCTCTTGTGTGGAACTGTATCAAATAGTATCTGGTTTTGTGAACATCTCTGTTCTCTCCAACTCCCCACTGTACCATTATTTATACACCTCTCTCCCAACAACTTATTTACCCCTCAATAAAAAACACCCACACAAATCCTCTATTCACACCTCTATCTATACCTTCCCACTATCACCCTGCTTCCACACCCTAACCCTTCCTGCTGCTGGGGATCTCCCTTAAGCCTGAACACAGACATACACACCTGATCTCACCCACGCCTCCCTGCCATCTCTTCCCCTGTAAATGGTTTTAACCTTCTGATTTAATATTTACTAACCTTAAAACTCGCCCCACAAATAAAGCATCCCAATAGCCTGCACTCATGGCTATTGTCCCACACCCACAGTCACTCCTACCACCCATTGTGGCCAAGCCCATTTAACAGTTTGTCTGCTGACTTACCTTTCATTGTGTGTTCTGATACTTTTTGTATTGTCTCTGTTTTTTGATACATTAACGAAGAAACTTAGTGAGACTAAAAGGATTTTTCAAATCTTCTACAGGTATATTATATAAACAATTAATAATTAAATATTAACATCTACTGAAATCTCTCACAGTCTTATTGCAAAGATATTCACATGGGATTTCAGGTAGTCAAAGAAATCTATTTGAATCTATTTTCATGTTCTCTTTTATTCCAATGCATGTTACAGTATATTTAAAAAAAAATCACGTTCAAATCTTATTTGTATATGCATGTGAAACACCAGCTTTGCTATATTTACATACAACTCTTATTATGTACCTTGATAGTACTTTTGGTATATTGTGCTCAACATAATTCAATAGTACCTGACAAAACTAATGGCAGTTTTCAACAAAAACTAGGCTTGTTATGTTAGAAAGGGTATCTGTACAGTATTCGTGTGAATGTGCTTTTAAGCATTACAGCACACCAAAGAATGAACTGTTTTAAGATAACATTGAGTTGCTAATGATTTTAATGAGAGTGCCTTCTGGTTTCATATTTTTTTCATAAAATACATCACACTAAAACAAAATCAATGAGAAACATTAATTAGGGCCTTTTTAGACGCCTTCTGTGGTGTTGTTTTTCTTTTGAGAAGCACCAGATGAAGAATGCTGTGCTTTATTTAAGCTAAGTTGTTTGACATTTAGATGAGAGAATAAAGAGAAAAATACTAACAAACACAGGAACAATTTTTGACAGCTCTTTGTCATGCAAGAAGAGAAAAAAGGGTACTGACTGTGAGATGTTACTTTGAAGCCTTGGAAACTTGTAATGAAAAATTTAAGATACAAGAGAGGAAGAAAGATGAGCTATTCATTTGCTTCTGCATACATTAACACTTCTATTTGAAACTAAAGGTTTTCTATGTGTTTTCATAATTTTGACTTCTGATATGATAATAAATACCATAGAGAATTGCTTTGATATTCCAAAATCATATGTGTAGCTTGCATCCATTAAGAAATGTGGGAAACAATAATAATCCTCCTCCTAGCTCTAATGAGAAGGTCATTGCTCTGTAATTATCACAGACATGAAACTAAAATAGTTCAAAGGACTCTTGGAACACACTGTCTTTGGGCAACACGGTAGAACTGTTTATCTCTCCAGCAAATGAACACCACCCAAGTGATAGTTTCTTATTTTATGTGTCCATTATTTTGTGTTTTAAATCACCGGTACCTTTGCAGCCTTTCATATTTCAGAGGATGTTTTCTTATTTGGACAATGTAAAAGGAGATATGTGCAAATATTATACCTTTAGGCTGCAGTATTTAAAAGAAGGACTTCTGAGAGTTGTGTGACTTGTTATTTGATCAAAAGGAAACACAATAATTACTGAACTGTAGCAATAACATAGCCTAGATAACCCAGACCAAATCACGGAATCAATTTTTTTGGTACTGTAAATCTGCTGGAATGCTTCTGCTCTAGTTTTGGCCTAGTTTTATAGCCAGAAGACTTTGACACATAAACCCCATTGTCTTAAAATGTTTAGAGAAGCATTTTCAACTTGAGTCCCCAAGGGTCAGAGTTTAGACGTGACATTTTTAGCGCTGCTCCGTTGCTATTTCTGGAATTTGGAGCCAATATAAAATTAGGCATCACAGAGTCATTAGCATCTGGTCTTAAATAATTATCATGAGATCTTGGATTAGCACCATTGGCAATGCATAATTTTGTATGTCTTTCACAATCATACGTCATGGGTACAGCCAAGGTATTTACCAACCAAATTGGTGATAAGTGAAGAATTACAAATGAGCTGGAATTGTATGGCATAAAAGCATGGTGCTTTTATTAATGGCTCGTTTTATGCCAGGATTCACTACATACTGATCTGCAGGATCATACACCGATCTGGTGTTAACTGCTATTGACTTGAATGACAGTTAACACTGGAATGGGGTGCGATACCCTCTACCGACACTTAGTGAATCCTGGCATATACAGTATACTGTATGTTCAAAACAAAATCCAAACAACCCATGTGAATAACAATGAAATTAGAGAAAATAAACTGAGCATGTGTCTTTATCTGTATGATGTTTTCTCCCAAATACGCAAATACTTTGGAGTTAAGCATAAATACAGTACACTGGTATCAAAAGAATACTTTTTCATTATAAGGGCCTTTTCATTTTCAATATAAATCTTACGTGATAATAAATAATGTAGTTATTAATATAAAATACTCAAAATAATTTGTACCCTAAATGTTTTGTTTTTTATAAAAAAAATGTTTCTTGCTTATAACTAAATAGTAATCTGTTCGTCCAATTTACATTTCTTTGGTTATTTTAAATAAATGTCCCACAAATGTAACGTGTTCCTCCTAATTTGCAAATTATATCTAACATTTTTCAAAAATAGAGAGATGTGTGAAATTTAAACATTAAGTGCATTCCATTAAAGTGCAACTATTCAATGACCTGTGAAGAATGAGCGAATTGGTGGAATTATCAGAATGAGATATCTGACTAATTTGGGTTCTAATTTAAAGGGTCTTCTGCACAGGATGTAGCAAATACATTTCTATTTAACATTAGTTTGCCTAAATGTACTAGTCATATGTGTTAAAAATGGATTGAGAAACTGTAACAACAACTAATGGTGTATCCATATTTTCACTGTTGTAACTGTATGTTCTAGACAGTTTTCACAGTTTCTCAACTTTTATTGAAACAGCTGTTATTTTATCTAATCATTATGTTAGAAAAAGCAGAAATTGTCACGCTGAAAAGCAATTATGCATCATAGTATTTTGTGAGTGAAAGAACTACTTTAATTTAAGAAACACGAGCTAAAATGTAAAATGGTAGTACAGTAGATTTATGTTGATATACAGTATTAAATGCAAATTAGTCAAATACAATATATATATTTATATTTTCATTCATTCTCTGGCATATACAATATGAGTGCTCATTTAGCTCACACGGCTAGAGCTGATGCTTAGTGTAGCAGAGGTTGTGGGTTCTAATCCAGTTGTGTCTGACACCAGTACAGCATTTCAGCCATTAGGTTCCTTAGGCTTGTCAACATATATCATTGTTATGGACATTGGAAAGGCTTTTAGGAAGTGTGTAATGTGGCTCATTTAAATATACTTTGCATATCTCCCAGGGCACCTCAGGTACATATCTCTCCCTAATTTATTTATTTATTTATTTATTTGGAGGGAGGTTTGAGGGGATATAAGAGTAGGTCTTCACCACACATTATTAAGGAATCCCTTGCTGCAGTGGAAGTGCTGTGTGCTGGGTGATAATGGTGAAAGGCAGCGTTGCAGACCTGTCTTAGACATGCAAATGAGCATATAGTAATATTTCCATTTGCTATATGCTTTACTGTGGAGGGTTTTTGTCACTTTTTTATCCACCATAACCTTAATAATGTGTGGTGAAGACCTACTCTTAGTCTCAAACAAGCAGAACCAGTACAACCAACCTCACAATGAAGAGACCCACACGGTCAAAACAGTCTGTCTGTGAATTGGTTTACTGGCTTCGCATCTCATCCCAGGCCATGTTTAAAAACTGTGTCATTCCCCAGAATCCCTTGCTGCAGTGGAAGTGCTGTGTGCTGGGTGATAATGGTGAAAGGCGGGGTTGCAGACCTGTCTAAGACATGCAAATGAGCATACAGTAATATTTCCATTTGATATATTGATATATATATATGTTAACCAACCCCACACTGATGAGACCCATTAAGGTCGAAACAGCTGTCTGTGGGTAGGTTTTCTGGGTATGCACCTTAATCCTGGCTGGGCTCAAAGCTGTGACCATGCAGCAAGCTTAAGCCTATAGGGAACCATGTTAAAAATGGTTTTTGAAGCAAAAAGTGGCACTGTGTGCTCATTTGCATGTCATTTCCCAGAATCCCTTGCTGCAGTGAAAGTGCTGTGTGCTGGGTGATAATGGTGAAAGGCGGGGTTGCAGACCTGCAGATGAACATACAGTTGTATTTACATTTGCATATATATATATATATATATATATATATATATATATATATATATATCAAGAATGTTCAGAGCACTCAAAGGGAAAAAGTAAAAGGGAAAAAAAAAAACCTTATCTGATCAGTCATGGTGCTCACAGTGTGGCCAGGATCACCATCCAGCAACAAAAAAATAGATAAATACCCAATATCAAAGAATCTGAAGCACTCCCAAATTCAAAAAATACAATTTAATGAAGTGACACAGGCATCAGGGGGTAATCACAGAAAAAAGAAGCAACGTTTCGGACCTTACGGTCCTTTCTCAAGCTGTCGGGTTGCAGACCTGCCTAAGACATGCAAATGAATATACAG
Source organism: Ascaphus truei (assembly GCF_040206685.1). Taxonomy (NCBI): domain Eukaryota; kingdom Metazoa; phylum Chordata; class Amphibia; order Anura; family Ascaphidae; genus Ascaphus; species Ascaphus truei. Next base: position 53,990,225 of record NC_134494.1, on the reverse strand, counting down.
GAATATTTACAGTTGCTTTATGCTTTACTGTGGAGGGTTTTAGTCACTTTTTTTACCCACCATAACCTTAATAGTCGTGTATATATATATATATATATATATATATATATATATATATATATATATATATACACACACACACACAGTATATACAACTGGAGAAGCAATTCAATAGGAACTTCCCCTTCCCACCATTCACATGCCTTTATGTAGATGTCACAAAACCTATGCAACATTCAGGATGGCGTTCCAAAGTTGGCCAATGACCGAACTCTCATCTACTGATGCAACGGCCGTTATTCGAACACTTCACGCGTCATGTACATCGGAATCTCAATTTGAAACCGCGGGATGAATTCCAGCCTTCCCGCACTAAGATGCGAGCGCGGCAAGTGCAGAAAAATGAATGTTCTGGCTTTTAAAAACATGAAATTGACAAAGTAGCACAGTACTGTATACATTACAATTCATCCATTTTATTGCATACGAAGAAACAGAATCCATGAAATTCAAACAAAACATCCGCGATAAGCGCGGGTGCCTGGGGTGATTGGCCGCGTTTGTGCTGCGTGGGGAACAGCAGAGAACTCAAAATTGGCGCCGTGATGTGTTCGAATAACGGCCGCTGCATCAGTATTTGAAATAGCAATAACATTTCTGGGGAAAAGTTTCAAGGCAATTTGGGAGCACAATTTACGATGAGATATCTTTATCTTGCACCACTTATCAAAGTAGTTTGCTCAAATATAACATCATTTGAAACTTGTGATTTGATGAGTGTCTAATGTACATGGAAGATGGGGAAGGGTTAAATAAAGCACATATTGTAACAATGTATCTATGTTAAATGTAGGATCCTTAACTTACAGGTTACTAACATATCATACAGTAAATCTTGAAATCAGTGATGTTTTAGAGAAAAGGTGCCAAAATCCTACACACAGAAAAAATATTTTATATTTAATTTATAATAATCCCACTTTCGTAAAGAAATCTGGTAGAAAAAACTTGAATCCATGTCCAGTTAGTTATCTAGCGACATTCTATATCATTTCAGAATCAGTAAATGGAGCTTCCGGAAGATCCCTTAAAAGAAAGTGCCAGAACTCTGTTTCCCTTAGCTCTTACAAAAATAGGGTTGATACATTTCCCCATTCAAGTATGTCTTAAAACAGCAGTGCGCAAACTGGGGTGCACAGGGTTTACAGATTATCTGTGGGGGCCACAAAGTTTACAGAGGCACTTAAATTAAGTGCCAGGAAAGCGTCAGAAGGCCTCTGTAAACCTTACTTACCATGATCACCCGGCACCTGGAGATGCGTCGCCATGGCAACGCGGCGTCAAGTGCCACCGCGTGGTCATGTGATGGTGCGTTGCTATGGCAACGTCACATCATGACGCCCAGATGCCGGGAACCAAGGTAAGGAGGAGGGAGGGATGGGGGCGCGTGGAGAGGAGGACAGCCAGCAGGGGACGCATGGGAAAAAGATTGCGCTCCCCTGTAAAATACAAAACATTTATTAACAATACAGTGAAGGGAATCAACAGTGACATGACATGGTGTTTTTGTAGGGGAAAAAGGGGCTAGAACCAAAGCAAATTAAAATAAGTGTATATTTAAACAATCTATAATAATAAAAGAGAGAGTATGTCTCTCTGGCTCTCATTCAGGGCCAAAGCTCCAAGACCATGAAACCTAGACACCTGAAACTTTGCAGACATACTACAGTAAGAGACCCCAAAGGGTATGCAACTTTTTATTTTTTATTTAAACAAATAAAAATTTAACAGATTGTCAGCTCCACGGGGCAGGGACCTGAGCCTGCAAAATGTCTCTGTTAAGCGCTTCATAAAACTAGCAGCTTATTATTAATAATTAAAATAAATAATTTTCTTCTAAGTCAGGTTTCATTTTAATAATGGTCCATACATTTTGCTTGAATTCAGAAAGTAAAACATAATAAAATATATAATACTTAAGGTTACCCCCTATTCAATATACTATTGGATATAGTCCGAAGTGACTGTTTGGGCCAATATATGAAAAATCCATATTAACATTAGGGAGAGTTTTCAGCTGCTAATGGCCCAAACTGCTGCTTTAGATTATTTTGAATAAATTGTTTAGTGGAATATATTTAGCAGATTTTTTTTTTTGGGGGGGGGGGGGGATATAAAATGAATATGCAGTACACTACCACTTGTTTCATTACCTCCACAACTTCAGGTTTAACTTGCATGTACAGTTTTATCTTCTACATAAATGCCATATCAGTTAAGCTAAATTCTCGCCTTTTGCCAGAAACAATAAAGCCAAATTTGCAATATGTACAGACATTCGTAATAGCCGTAAACAAATGGATTTAAAATTCCTTCCTTTTAAAAACGAATTAATGGCAGCTTCTATTACATTGTTTATGCACTATAATTTAAAGAAAGCATGTGGCTTTTGCAGGTAGTTAACAAAAGATTATGGTTGTGCTGACAATATATGTGGGCTCAGTCATAATCTGAAAACCTTTATTTCAGCAACCATTAAACAATCTCACAGAATTATTTCATATATTTTGTATTACTTCCAAGAAGCCGTTATTTCTTGTTAGGCTTGAAGTACATCACAAGTGGAGATTTTCATTGTTGTGCAGTTGGCAATAAAATGGTTTGCTCTGCAGCAATTTTTAGGCAGTTCAAATTGTAAGAATACAAACCTACTATTAACAGAAGGCAAAGTATATTTAAATAAATCATTATGTTTGTTTTCCAGCCTATAAATGCTCTTATATGTTTAGTTTAATAAGGTGTAATACAGCTAAACTAACCTTGTATTGTATGTCACTTTTTAACAAGTTTTTTTTTTTACCAATAACTTTTCATATCAAATTACACAAAAATCTCTGCAAAGGTCACGCACGTAACATAACAAGATGTTACAAAATTTGTTACATGCATCAGATTTACATCTTTTTAGTATAGTAGAGTATAGTAAAGTATAGTATAGTCTTCCAACTACCATATTATTCAATAATTCATCCTGTTCGGTCCTTTTATACTGGTTCACATAGCTATTACAGATATAATTTGTTACAATTGTTTAAAGTTACAAAATGCATGGGACACTCTTTTTCATTAGCAAAGATTTACTGATAACAAACAATTATATTATTATATCTTTGTATCAGAAGAATATTTATTTACGTCCTTTGGATTGTGTGAATATTATGTGGGCATAATGATCAGTGGAAAGGAGGTAGTGCACGCACTCAAACATATAGGTGAAGGTGGGGTACTTAACTGCCGGTGCGCTGGTTCTGGGGAGCTCCTGACGTCCCAAAGTGATCCAGTGAAGAAAAAGAATCAGGCACGCGGTCTTAATCATGAATGAAAAAAGGTTTAATGTGCCAAGGAAGCCAACGTTTCGGCAGTAAAACTGCCTTTCTCAAGGTGTAGGCTACCAAATACAAGTGAACAGCAGATATACAGTATATACACACATGTACAACCCCCTCTGATACTCACCCCTCCCTGCTCAGTAGCACGACGTCGACGCCCACGTGATGACGTCAGACGTCACACGTCGTGACACATATCCCTGGTAGCACAACATGGAGCGGCATAGGGGAAAAAAACACTGCCACACCACACACCAGTAAGCCACGTCCCTATAGTGACATCGGCGATGCCCCATTATGACATCAGACATCAGGGGGGGGGTGGAGTTGGACATGGGGGGCAGGTCTTCACCAGTGCAGTACTCACATGTGCTGTGCTGTGGATGTAATCTGTAACCAGAGGAGTACGTTCTGAGCAGGGAGAACTGAGGTCTTAGTGCATCACCCTGTGAGTGCTGAAAGATATCCATAAGTAAAACAGATCAGCTATATGTGACATGTAAAAATACATGATATACCTATGTAGTAAATATGTAATAAAAACAATGGATTATAAGATGCATAAACTGTATAAACTTATACTACACAGCCCCAAGTATAATAAATATACCTGTAGCCCCTGTAAACAGAACGGGCTACTTATCCTTCTACTACTGGAGTAAGCCCTGGTAAGGGCAGGCGCCAGTAGTGACCATGGGTTTTTCCCCCTCACCAAGCCCCGCCTTTGTGGTAGAGGCAGGCCCCTGAGCTCTGTGCAAGCTAGACAGAGGGGAGGTCCTGTTGACATCATAGGGGGCGGGGCTGAGTCTATTTAGTGGGCTGTCCTGTGTGTGTGGGGTGCCAGTTGGGAAGCAAGTTCTGTATGGATGTCCGTGAAGTCAGTTCTGTTGGAGTGTCAGTTCTGTGAGAGTTTGAAGTCTCTGGAGAGCAGTGTGTCTGCTCCACCATAGAATGGAGAGATGACCCTGTGACAGCTGCGCGGGTAGCTGGTCAGTCTGGGATCGTCCGATGGGAGCTGAGGAGAGTGTGCGGTCTGAAGTGCTGTAGGACTAAGAGGAACAGGACATACCTATATAGAGGTGGACAAATGCCCTCACCCTGCTCAGGGGGTGAGGGGCAGGAGATCTAGCCTCACCCACAGGGCCTACCCTGGTGGAGGTGGAGGCAGGGGTATTGAGGCCCCATTCAGACCATCCTGTCTGGAGACATTACTGGAGGGAAGGAGAGGAGGAATACCAATATATCTGAACTGCTGCTACTGAGTGCTGCTGTTGTGATCAGAGACAATAAAGAGACATTGCAGTTTTACATCAGACTTTGCGTGTGTTCTGGAGCATTTACCCTGGGACCAGGGCAACTTCTCTATAAGGGTCCTACCCCACATTCTGGGAAGTTATAGAGGATGGAGGCGCTGCACCGTTGCTAAGGAGAAGATGGAGGCATATACCCCAGAAGCCTGGTCCTGTATCCCCGACATCACTGCGGGAGACTCAGGCCCTCCTGTTACCGGCAGGTATGCACCACCAACACACATGTAACCAGCCCTCACTACACCCTAGATATAGCATCTGTGTCTGGGGGGGGGGGGGGGACAATGGGTTACATACCTATATAATTAATTTGAGCAGTACATCATAATATTGCAAAGTGTATAATGCATATGTCCAGGGGAGAGGGGTGGTGGGTGTGGTGGGGGTAAGGGGGGAGGGGGAAAGGGGGGAATGGGATATGCAACGAATCTCCCACATCAGGATAGAAGCAGAGGCATAATGATCAGTAAAGACTTTAAAAAAATGCAGCTGTGAATCCGGAGTCAATTGTTACTTCAATAACATTTTCGAGGCTTATGTACAGTATATAAGGAAGTACTGTGTGAAAGTAACATGCACGGTCTCCCTCAAGTGTATTGTATTTATTGTATGTCTTTATTTATATAGTGCCATTTTAGTGCCATTAATGTATATACAGTACTGTATTTATTTATAAAATGTTTTACCAACAAGTAATACATTGAGAGTTACCTCTCCTTTTCAAGTATGTCCTGGGCACAGAGTTATGGTGACAAATGCATAGTTACATTAAGTGAACAGGGTTATATATCATATACAAGACATTGCATGCACAGTTAGAGATAATATACTGTATGTTATAGGCATATGTAACAGTTATAGACCAGATTAAAATGTGAGACAGCCTTAGTTTTGAAAGAACAGTATATATGTGTCTTATATGTTTTATTTATACAGTAGTACTTTCTTTTTTTTTATTTCTAAATTCAAATTAACCCCAGTTATTATTCTCAACGACAGCACTCCTAGTTCCGGCCCAACAGAATATTCTGGTCTCTGACTATTATTGTCTCGTGCTCAGTATATTTGAAGCTGAACAATATTTAATTCCCTGAAATGTAGTTATTGTAACAAAATGTGTATTAGGTACATTCATTGAAAGTGAAGTTGAAGTATCACAGACATTTTCTTGTTATATTAGCCTTGGCAATCATTTGTTTCTTTGCCAGGTGTGGTAACTTATAGTACAGTAGGTCGGACAAAGGAAAATGACAAATTTGTTTACATTCGTTTTTATGACGATTAAGGCCTATCTTCAAGAGTGGGAATAAGATATTAAGAGTATTGACTCGTTTTCAATGAGTCTCGCCAATTCAAAATCAGTCTCACTAATTGCGACTGTTAGTGCCTTCACATATTTCAATGTTGCCTCACGCCTTGGCTCCTGTTTAATATAATGTGAAACTGCCCTACCCCTTTCTCTGTAAGATTTTGGCTTTAATAATGTAATTAAGAATTGTACATTATTCCATTACAATGTAATATTTTGATCCAGATGTAGCCCCGGTGTCCTCTGGTTCCCAGAGACCCCCTCGCTAGTCAGCCGAGCGGTCGCGGGTCCCGCCGGAGCCAGCGACGGGCCCGCCGGCTGCTCACGAGGGTGGGGGCCAGTGCAGGGAGCGCTCGTCGTCCCTGGAGCCTCGGCGGCGTACTCGGCTAGTGGGGGCCGCCATGACGGGTTGCGCGAGCGTGTGCGTGATCGCGTATGCGCAGGACTAGCCAGAAAGTTGCGGCGGCCATTAGGGACTCGCGCATGCGCAGGGCAAGTGCGCACGCGGCACCAATGCCAAGACAGCCTCCCCAGGACTACAACTCCCATGGGGCATAGCAAGGCAGGCACCAGGTGCCTCATAGTGGCCAATGAGGGCCAAGGATTCTCAGCCCAAGCAGATAGATACATTTCGCGGGCTTTAGAGCAACGGCAGTTGGAGCTGGGAGATAGAAGGGGAAGGAAGGGTGTAGTGAGCAAGTGGCTCCTACACTAGGTAAGGTTCCCCTGGTTCCAGACAGGCCCCAACTCCCCACCAGGTTAGTGGGTAAGTAATAAGGGACGGCCCCTAGGTTAGGGACTCTGCCCTTAGGTGCGTGTGGTGTGCAGTCTTGTCAGGTCATGGCTGTCAGTGCTGTGAGGGCTGACAAGAAGGCATTGTGTGTTGGTGCAGCACGTTAGCTGCAGGTACCAGGTTGTGTGCAGTGTAACTGCAGGTATCAGGGAGAAGTTAGTGAGAGGGGATCCGGGAGGTGAAGGGAGAGGTAGTGTGGGTGCAGGGGGTCAGGGACCCGCCTGCATAGGACATTTCTTCCCCGCAGGCCCATAGGAGAATCCCTGAAGTCACCGTAGGTTGCTGTGCTGCAGGGACGCCTATAGTGGTAGTGTGCATCACCCTTACTATTAGTGTTAGTTAGGGACTCAGCAGCCGCTGCGCGTCTATCCAGAGGGTTGGGCACAGATCTTTGTTGTTGCTGCAGAGGCCATCCGGGTGGGACCGCCCGGACGGTAGTTCCTGTATTCATCCATCATCAGATCCTTTGCGTCGCTCCGTTGCAGGCCCGAGCACTCCACAGGTAACCCTCATCAAGTGCACCAACGATACTATTAGATTCACACAGGACCAGTGACTGCGCAGTCACACATATCATCTCACTAGGAAGGTTGGGAAACGTACTGTGTGTGTGGTTACTGGACACGGGGTGGGATCATCTGGTGAAGGGGTTAGCGTCCAGTGAGACGCATTAGTTAGTGTCTCCTCTAGAGAGGGACACCTGTTGATCTGTTGATTGTTATGCATAAGTATGGTTACACTAGTAAAGGTATTGATTGTTATATATACTGTGTGCTGAGTGATATATATTGTCCTGCGAGGAACTACTCCCCCTATGGTGGGAGCCATCGCAGGTGGAGGCGCTGCACTGAGTACAGGGTTACTCATAATATACTTGCCCCAGGTTCCCCGTGGCGGAAGCTCAGCCTTCCTGTGAGCCTAACAGGTAAAGCACCACACCAGGTAGGTTCTCCGCACTCACACTATATCTGCGATTGGGTGGGGGAATACCCGTTACACAGACATCACATTTCTTTAACCCCTTAAGTTCTGAATTACGTCTTTGGTGTCTGTTTTTGTTTTGTAGACAATTTATTTCTATTTATGGTAGCAAATGTGGGGTGGGGAGTGGGGGAAGCACTAACATTGTAGTGGTTTCTCAGAACCTGGGTAGTTTGGAGTAAGTTATCCTCACCCAGACAGATGGAGTGGTTAATTAATGATTATTGATAAAATATCTGACTTTATACAAATTTGTGTCATGCTAAATTCAGGAAAGCATTTTTAATTTTCACTGCTGGTTGTGTTTGTAACTGTTTAGAGTGCATTTATACTACTGAAGCACTTCTTTACAGATAATATGCGTAGATGTTCTGGTAGCTTTATGGGTGATAAACATAAGGATAATGATATATAATATAGATTGTGTAAGTGTGACATTGAATGAAGGATTAATGTAAATTCATATTTACTTGACATTATTCATTTTTTTTTTGCATTGCTTTTTTATATTTGGACTGAAATGTCTGTAATAGGTGAAATCAATAGAATGAAACTATTGATAGCTTTATAATATATAGGTTCTGATGAGAAAAGCATATATATAATTTGTCTAGGTTTTTATTAATAATATCCAAGACGAATTAGGGCACGGACATTCTGACATCTGTTTCATCCATAGAGGACATCGGAACAAAATATTGCATACAAAGGATGATCTTCACCCTTGAAAAGTCACGAATTACATCTATACGTGTGAGTGCATTGGAGATTGATTTTTGAAAACTGCTAGATGCTGTGATATACAGTAATGTACTATTTTGCTCTTGTTTTCTATTTTAATACCCTGAGAATGTCCATCCTGTAATTCATCTGGGAAATTCAGCTACAGACCCCTCTGAATGTCTGTTTATTTGGAGATTCGTTCTATCTAGCAGTTGTATATTGCTATTTACTACTCTAAAGACACTTAGTTTATTATGATAATGTTGTGAAGTCATTTGCGCTAATTCTCTCTATCACAGCTTATTTTAAGAATAGTATTGTAATTGCAGCTTGAACTTTTCTAGCATAAAAAACTCCAACATTTCTTCCATTTTCAGGGATACAGACAACCCTCAACCCTCACAGGGTTAACTATACTGAAATCTTGACATCTATTCATACATGGACTTGATTCATTTACAATCTCTATGAACACTTTTCGTTTCGCTCCATATAATGTGTGACAACTTGCATATTTCGGTTTAGACATTACAAAACAATTTGGACAGATTGTAAAGCTGGGGCCAGCGTGTGCAATCTGAAACATTTGATCCAAAAAAGCACACAACATTTACAACTTTTTTTTTAAAATATTGAGTAGTATCTGTGAAAAAGGTGCTCAGACCTAAGTTAACTGACGAATGTTATAATTGAATAGTTTAAGAGGACACAAGGAATCAGTATCCTAAATATAACAGACACTGTTGTTGGTTCTCTGTGGGGTTCTATTGTTCATTCATCTGGACAAATTTACATTTTTATGCAAGAGTAATTCCTGATTACTGGGTGAGTTTTAATATAAACTAATTAGGCAACCTCTTCAGCCTGGGTATACTGTCATGATCAAATAGCTGTCACACAACCTGATACAATGTTCTCACTTGGTATTCCTTAGCAACACTCCCACATTGCACTGCATGTGTTTATTGCCTGGAGCATACATGTCAAATTAAAGAGCAGCTTATGCACCTGATATTTAATTACTGACTTGCATCCAATGTAGAATGTGGAAGTGAATACACCTCGATAGGATAAGCTAGAAAGAGCATTTGTTTTGTGGCAATTGAAAATAAATTATGAATGAAGCACTAAACATGCCGGTAATTAACTGATATGATCCTGTTGCCCCTTCTAGCAAAATACTAGTGCACAATTGAGGGTAAAAGTGTCCATAACCATTTATTTATAATGTCTGGCATTTCTGACATAAACATTTCCAATCAACAGAAAACGTAAGGGGCACTCCTATATAGTGATTACAAAAATTAATGTGCAATCTGTGCAATAAAGTAAATATTCTGTGATGATACAAATAAAATAGTGATGAACACAATCAGTGAATATAGTGAAAAGAATTGTGCATATATTGTTACAACAATAGTGTATATAAAATGCTGCTCAAAACCCTTAGGGAACGGTCCAGGAAGTTCGCCTTGTACAGTAGAACGTTTTTCAAAGGTAAGGGAGTGCAGGTGTCAGGTAAGGGAGCGCAGGTGTCAGGTAAGGGAGCGCAGGTGTCAGGTAAGGGAGCGCAGGTGTCAGGTAAGGGAGCGCAGGTGTCAGGTAAGGGAGCGCAGGTGTCAGGTAAGGGAGCGCAGATGTCAGGTAAGGGAGCGCAGGTGTCAGGTAAGGGAGCGCAGGTGTCAGGTAAGGGAATGCAGGTGTCAGGTAAGGGAGCGCAGGTGTCAGACAAGGGAGCGCAGGTGTCAGGTAAGGGAGCGCAGGTGTCAGGTAAGGGAGCGCAGGTGTCAGGTAAGGGAGCGCAGGTGTCAGGTAAGGGAGCGCAGGTGTCAGGTAAGGGAGCGCAGGTGTCAGGTAAGGGAGCGCAGGTGTCAGGTAAGGGAATGCAGGTGTCAGGTAAGGGAGCGCAGGTGTCAGATAAGGGAGCGCAGGTGTCAGGTAAGGGAGCGCAGGTGTCAGGTAAGGGAGCGCAGGTGTCAGGTAAGGGAGCGCAGGTGTCAGGTAAGGGAGCGCAGATGTCAGGTAAGGGAGCGCAGGTGTCAGGTAAGGGAGCGCAGGTGTCAGGTAAGGGAATGCAGGTGTCAGGTAAGGGAGCGCAGGTGTCAGATAAGGGAGCGCAGGTGTCAGGTAAGGGAGCGCAGGTGTCAGGTAAGGGAGCGCAGGTGTCAGGTTATATATAAGAAAAAAACATAAAAACACATCACAGTGCAATAAGATCTTAAGTGAAGGTGATGTGGGGATAAGAGACCTTTGAAGTGGGAACTCACATTCTTCCAGAATCAATAAAACATATCCAAAACTGTGGCAAATATCTTAGTGGGTGGTGGGGGTCCTATTCAATCTTGACTCAGATGGATGTAAGGCAATCCCCATTCTCATGAGGTGTGGACATGATGATGGCAATGGCAATGCAGGAATTAATAGAACGAGAAAGCCATCATAGTGCAATCCAGATAAAAGGTATAACTTTATAAATGTTCAAATATAGAATGTACACATACACAGTGTCACATATATTAAGGCACCTAAAAAATGGTGTGTCTGATACAAAGCTCTCGCCGCTGCCTCCGTCAGGAATCTCTCCATCGCATCACTTCCGTTTGTGACCCACTTCCAGTCCTGGATAGAGGAGGATTCAGTCTGTATCGTGAGGTATATGGGAGCAACAGTACACAACCTCAGCGACTCTACGTGTTTCACTTTGGATAGCTTCGTCCAGGTGTTATTGGCTGGCTTAAACTCTCTGTTCTTAAGTACCTTATTCGACGCCATCATTGGTCAACATAACATATTTAAAAAACTATTAAAAGCTATAAGAACCAAGCCCAAATGGAAACTCTATGGCTGGTAAACTACAGAGAAATCTATATAAATGCACCAGGTGAAATTCTAAGTGCATATATCAAATGGAAACTCTAAAAGATCCAATACACAATCTACATTATAAATACTATATCAAAGTGAATACACAGTAAGGGGATACATAAAGTTACAAATCTGGGAACATCCCACATCCTCCCCCAAAAATATTATGCAAATAGTTATTAAAAATGTATTTAAAAATTATATTGTTAAAAATATTTTTGTTAGAAAATGTTATAGGGTTAGAAAATGTTATAGAAAAACACTCCTACCTAATATGCCCATTATATGGATCCCAATGTTTGTATCTACAGTATAACAGAGAGAGAGAGAGAAATAAAAAATAATCAAATATGTATATATCAAATTGTTATAATATAAAATATATGTGTATATATATATATATATATATATATATATATATATATATATATATATATATATAAATATATATATATATGAAAAACGAAAAAAAGAAAGCGCCCGATCCTAATAATAGCATGTTCTTGTATAGCGCTGCTAATTGTACGCAGCACTTTACAGAGACATTTTGCAGGCACAGGTCCCTGCCCTGTAGAGCTTACAATCTATGTTTTTGGTGCCTGAGGCACAGGAAGATAAAGTGACTTGCCCAAGGTCACAAGGAGCCGACACCGGGAATTGAACAAGGCTCCCCTGCAGCAATCTAAGTGTCAGTCAGTGTCGTTACTCACTGAGCCACTCCTTCTCCTAGTGCAATACGTAAAAAATACCATTTAATATTCCCAATAAAAAGTCCAACAATTTAAAACTCACAAACAAAATAGCATAAAGAGCATATTATGAGTAATACTCATGCACCAAACACTGGACTCCGCATGTACAATAGGTGCCAGGCAGGTGGACAGGCAGGTGGACAAACCGCATGTACAATAGGTGCCGGGCAGGGTTGAGCAAAGCAGGAGCCATAGGAAGTGAACTGTCAGCGGAATTGATTTAGATACCAAAGGTGCAGTCTTTTGTTTATATATATACATATATACAGTGTTCGACAAATCACCCAAAAATCTACTCGCCCAACCAAAAAATCTACTCGCCCCTAGTCCCGCCCCCAACCCCGCTTTAAAATAAAATAAAATGAGAGAGAGAGAGAGAGAGAGAGAGAGAGAGAGAGAGAGAGAGAGAGAGAGAGAGAGAGAGAGAGAGACTGACTGGGTAGGTGACTGACTGACTGGGACTGACTGGGACTGACTGACTGGGTGACTGACTGGGTGACTGACTGACTGACTGGGTGACTGACTGACTGGGTGACTGACTTGGTGACTTTGGGTTTGGGTGACTGACTGACTGACTCACTTTGACTGGGTGGGTGACTGACTGTTTGGCTTACTGACTGACTGACTGACTGAGTGAGTGACTGACTGACTTTTGTGTGACTGGGTGGGTGGGTGACTGACTGACTGGGTTGACTGGGTGGGTGACTGACTGACTGACTGGGTGGGTGACTGACTGACTGGGTGGGTGACTGACTGACTGACAGGGTGGGTGACTGACTGGGTGGGTGGGTAGGTGACTGACTGGGTGGGTAGGTGACTGACTGGGTGGGTAGGTGACTACTTGTGGTCTCTCTCTCTCCCCCCCAACACACACACACACACACTCTCTCCACACACTCACACACTCTCCCCCAAAACACACACACACACACACACACTCTCCCCCCTTGCACACACACACACACACACACACACACACACACACACACACACACACACACACACACACACACACACACACACACACACACACACACGCGCGCACGCACGCACACACACACACACACGCACACACGCACACACACACACACACACACTCTCCCCCCTACACACATACTCTCTCCTCCCCCTCCTACACACACACATACTCTCTCCTCCCCCCCACACACCATGGGATCGCTGTGGTCTCCGGTCTCTGTGACCGCCGAGGAAGCGGCAGGCCGGGTGTTGTGCTCGGCCTCGGCGGCTGTCGCTGCGGGTCACTGGGTCACCGGGTGTCAGTGAGGGTTCCGGACACAGGGGAGAGAGGAGTGGGGGGGGCTAGTGATGTGGCGGGTCACCGGGTGTCAGTGAAGGGGTCAGACACGCCGGGACATGGGGGAAGCGGCAGCCTCAGCTCAGTTGCTGTCGGTGAAGGAGGAGACCATCTTCTTACACGACGGGCTGAGCTGCCACGCGGGGTCACGGAGGCCGAGGACACGGAGTTGAAGGTGAGATTGGGAGTGAGTGGCGAGATTTGGGGTGTCAGGGGGGAAATTGGGGTGAGGGGGGGTCACATAGGCCGGGAGAGATTGGGGTGAGGGGGGTTACAGAGGCCGGGAGAGATTGGGGTGAGGGGGAGTCACGGAGGCTGGGAGAGATTGGGGTGAGGGGGGGTTACAGAGACTGGGAGAGATTGGGGTGAGGGGGGGGTCACGTAGGCCGGGAGAGAGTGGGGTGAGGGGGGGTCACGGAGGCCGGGAGAGATTGTGGAGGGGGGGGGGGAGGTGGCGGGTGGCCCGATGGGAGGGGAGGCGACAGATGGCCCTGCAGGGGCCTGAGGCAGACATAGGAGCGGAAGGGGGAGGAGTGAAAGCACTGAGGAGGGAAAGTATAGTATTGCTGAGAGGCGGGGGAGGAGCGAAGGCACTGCTCAGAGAGCCGGAGGCGGGGTAATCTCCCCCAACAACATGAACCCGCCTCCGGCGGCTTTTTTTTTTTTTTTCTCCAGCGCGAGCGCGGGAAAAACAGCAGCGCGAACGGGGGAAATTAAAAAAACATACACGTGTGCTGCTTGGGCCAATATTTACTCGCCCGGAGGTTAAATCCACTCGCCCCGGGCGTGTAAATGTATATGATTGTCGAACACTGTATATATATATATATCTTATTATATAAAAGTGAAAGCACTGTATGCCTGTCTGCATCTTCCTGTGTCCCTAGGGGAAATCTCATTGGTCTCTTGGGCACACACACACACACACACACACACCCTCCCCCTCCTTTTTAAGGCCAAGCTGGCGGGGGCAAGTCCTCTTTGCCACCCGCCAGCTAATTGCTTTGGAGCTCTCCCCGCACTCTTCTGGACCCGAGGCCACGTAAGTACAGCTTCTCCCCTGGGGGAGCCTTCCTTCTCCCGAGTGGGAGCATAGCGTGGGGCAGAGGCCCCCCCCCCCCTCCTACCCCTTTGGGGCCACGGCGGACGCCCGGCGGGATTAGTGGTCTCAGGGCAGAGGGGTTTGTGTGCGTGGGGGGGGCGTCCGGTGGAAGCACGCGACCTGCACAGGCAGTGCCGGGTAGGTGTGGGACTGGTTGCCATCGTGTGCGGCCCGCGCGGGAGTCACACAAGTCACCTACGGGACACGGTCAGGTCCCCCTCCCGGTACCCACGGGGTTTCCCGCAGCCAAGGGGCATGCAGCACTTGCGCTCCTTTCACGGTGGAGTTAAAGGCGCACAGCGGCGGTCCAGCCATGCGGCTCAAGAGGAGGCTGCTCCCGCGCTCTCCCTTCCCACACCTTTCGATTACGGGGGGTCGTTGGGAATGTTTGCACTTAGGTGCGAGGAGGGGTGCACTGGGTAGATATTGGTAAATCTATATAGGGATTTATGTAGGGGATAGAGGTGTGGATTCATGTGTTAGCAGTAAAGTAGATGTGGGTATTTATATATGTGGATGTGTGTTTGTAGGTAGGTATATGTATGTGTAGGTATATATATATATATATATATATATGTGTATATATATATATATATCTATATATATACCTCCTGCCCTTTGCCCCTCCCTGCCCTTTGCCCCTCCCTGTCCTTTGCCCCCCGCCCCTCCCTGCCCTTTGCCCCCCCTGCCCTTTGCCCCCCCGCCCCTCCCTGCCCTTTGCCACCCCCGCCCCTCCCTGCCCTTTGCCCAACCGCCCCTCCCTGCCCTTTGCCCCCCTGCCCCTCCCTGCCCTTTGCCCCCTGCCCCTCGCTGCCCTTTGCCCCCCTGCCCTTTGCCCTCCCCACCCTATCACGCCCCTTGGCCCCCCCCCTGCCCTTCCACGCCCCTGCCCCCCCTTCCACTCCATGCCCCCCCCCCTTCCCTTCCACTCCATGCCCCCTGCCCTTCCACGCCCGGGCAACGCCGGGTCTCTCAGCTAGTATATATATATATATATATATATATGGACACAAAAAAAGACTAACAAGATCCCTTATAACAGCACTTGAGTGCTGTTATAAGGGATCTTGTTAGTCTTTTTTGTGTGTCCATATATTATTGCCATCCATTAGCACCACCAGTTCTTGTTTATATCCTTTTCTTTGGTATGTGTTATAGTTTCATTTACTATTTTGCAACCTTTATATTCTATTTTTGATTTCTGGTTTAGCCTTTTATGATATTTATTTATTTATGAAATATTTTACCAGAAAGTAATACATGGAGAGTTACCTCTCGTTTTCAAGTATGTCCTAGTGTGAGCGACTCCCTTTTGTGTGTGTTAGATATACACCCCTTTTGTAAAGCACTGTATACACTGTGGGCTCTCCATTCATTTATATTCACACAGATACACACACACACACTCTTACATCACTTACTTTCAGGAACCATTTAACAACTCTAGCCATAAATCTCATCCACACCAGGGGAAGGACAAGCACAGATAACAATCCAAGAGACACTGTTTTTAAGTATACCCTTTGCTTGCTTCATTCATTGTAACATCGCCGGAAGAAGAGATCAGTGTATCTCGAAAGCTCGCACAAATAAAAGCATTTCGTTAGCCACAGAACGGTATCATCTATTTATTTTTTGATTATTGAAGCTTGGCTAATACGGTACTGATATCTCTACATGAAAATATGGAAGATACCACATTGTACCGCACTCAAATGAAGCTAAAGGATTTACTGAAAAAACAGGCACAACTAGACAGCGATATCATCTTCCTCAGCAAATGCAAAAAGGAGCATCTGATCCCGAAAGGACTCGTCCTCAAAAACCCACTTGCCAACACATACAACACAAAATTCTCCCAACAACTGTGCACCAGGAACTCAGAAAGATTAAGGAACCACCTCATCAGCATCTGTTACAGCAACAGGAGAAAGACAAAAGAGATGATAGACTGCATCCTGGAGACATGAGAAATACACACAGACACATGGAGAGGACTCCAAACATTCCATGAAAAACTCCTGAAGGGTCTAATTAGCAATAAGGAAAAGAAACTGCGCAGACTGAGGCTAAGAATGAGATACTCTGCAGCAGCCAGCACAACAACTAATAACACAAACATTGACAGTCACCAAGAGCAGGACTGCACTGTTAACCTCTCAGACTACACACCTAATCAAGCAGAGTCCTCAGTATTATCAAAGGGTCTCACATTCTGCCCTACCAAGCCTATGGACAAGGTTGAGCTGTGCAGTGACCTGGAGAATTCTTCAGAAGGCTGCGTCTTAAGGAGTTCTTCCACAACAGACACAACCAAGATTATGCCAACACTGCAGAAGGAGAGCCGCTGCACATGAGCAGGGAGAAGCAAAAATCCAACTGGATCCCACAAACTGGGTGCAACCCCACAATGGACCGGTACATTGAAAGCTTCAGACACAGCGCCAAAACCACCATCCTGGACAAAGTAAGGAAACAAACATATAATCTGACACTGATGGAGAGGAGAGCCACAGAATCGCTAAAGGCCAACCACAACATAACAATCAAACCTGCGGACAAGGGAGGAGCAGTGGTCATAATGAACACCACAGACTACCTGCGGGAAGCACACAGGCAACTCTCTGATTCAAAGTATTACACCCAACTGCAGGAGGATCCAACTAAAACATACATGAGAGAACTCAACAGGATCATTAAAACACTCCCGATCTGCACAAGAGAACAAATTATGGACCTGATTCCAGCTAACCCAAAACCTGGCACATTCTACATGCTCCCTAAAATTCACAAAGAGGGTAACCCTGGTCACCCTATTATCTCTGGATCTGGCACACTTATCGAGAAAATTTCTGGCTGGGTGGAGGGCATTCTAAAACCACTTGTCAGGAACACACCCAGCTATATCCAGGATACCACCGACCTGCTAAACAAACTGAATGCCATTGGCCCCCTCCCAACAGGAACACTACTAGCAACCATTGATGTAGAGTCACTTTATACAAACATCCCCCACGAGGATGGGATTTCAGCCTGCAGATATTTTCTGGGACCGCAGGAGCCACTCACAGAGACAGTAATTAAATGCATCGAATTTATTTTGACCCATAACTACTTCACATTTGGAAATGACACATACCTCCAGCCAACCGGGACCGCTATGGGTACTCGGATGGCGCCACAGTATGCCAATCTGTTCTGCGCAAAACTGGAAAGTGACTTTCTTTCCACCTGTCACTTGAAACCCCTTACATACGTTCGCTACGTCGATGACATCCTCCTGATTTGGACCTCTGGCGAACAGGACCTCCTACAGTTCTATGACAACTTCAATATGTTCCACCCGACCATCAACCTCAAACTCACCCATTCCCCGGATGAAGTACATTTCCTAGACACCACCATTACTATAAAGAACAACCAACTACAGACTTCTGTATACCGCAAACCTACAGACAGAGACAGCTATTTGAGGGACAACAGCTTCCACCCGACACACACCAAACATGCAACCATCTACAGTCAAGTCATATGCTACAACCGGATATGCTCCGACACAACAGACAGAGACCAGCGGATTAAAGCCTTGAGATCAGATTTTATAAACCGTGGATATTACCACAGAATTGTAGACCTGCAAATTCACAAAGCCACCAGAATACCAAGAAGTGATCTCCTTGAATACAAAAAGAAGGAGACAAGCGACAGAGTACCTTTGGTGGTCTTCCCACACCTAGGAGCCCTACGCAAGATTGCCAGGGAACTACAACCCATCCTCCAGGAAGATACAAGACTGCAACAGGTCTTCCCTGAAGCACCCTTATTATCATACAGACAACCTCATAATCTCAAGAATATTATGGTGAGGAGTAAAGTATTCAGCAGCACAACTGAATGCGGGACGAAACCATGCCAGGACCCAAGATGCAAAACCTGCGCAATGCTCTACACAGCGGACACAATACAAATACCACACAGGAATCGGGAATACAAAATCAGAGGAAGGTTCACCTGTTCCTCCAGCAATGTCGTGTACCTCATCATGTGCATGAAATGCCCAGGAGGCTGCTATTACATAGGTGAGACGGGGCAGGGGCTAAACAAGAGAATGAACCTGCATCGCCACAGCATTACACGCGGAACAAGAGACAGTCCTGTCGGCGAAAATGTCTCTGACTCTGGCCATAAGATGAACGATCTGAGGGTTGCCATACTCAAAGGTAATCTTAAAACACCGAAAGAGAGATGGTTGCATGAATACAAATTTATGCAACTGTTCGGGACACTTAACGGTGGCCTAAACAGAGATCAAAATTTTATGAGTCATTACTGACACAAGTGAACTCTCTTCCCATGAGTGCTAAAGACCATGTTTGTACATACTGTGCTATATGTATGCACACACAGCTGTCTCTTACACATACCAATACTCCTTGTTTTTCCATCCCTATACACCAATAGGCACCACATAGTATCCACACACACTTTTAGTTATGCTACTATCTCTCACATTTCCACACCTACCCACACAATTGATATTAACTCCCACTCCACACACCCCTTTTGTAAAGCACTGTATACACTGTGGGCTCTCCATTCATTTATATTCACACAGATACACACACACACACACACTCTTACATCACTTACTTTCAGGAACCATTTAACACCTCTAGCCATAAATCTCATCCACACCGGGGGAAAGACAAGCACAGATAACATTCCAAGAGACACTGTTTTTAAGTATACCCTTTGCTTGCTTCATTCATTGTAGCATCGCCGGAAGAAGAGATCAGTGTATCTCGAAAGCTCGCACAAATAAAAGCATTTCGTTAGCCACAGAACGGTATCATCTATTTATTTTTTGATTATTGAAGCTCGGCTAACACGGTACTGATACCTCTACATATATATATATATATATATATATATATATATATATATATATATATATATATATATGCAAATACAACTGTATGCTCATCTGCATGTCTTAGGCAGGTCTGCAACCCCGCCTTTCCCCATTATCACCCTGCATACAGCACTTCCACCTCAGCAAGGGATTCTGGGAAATGACATGCAAATGAGCACACAGTGTCACTTTTTGCCTCAAAAACCATTTTTAACATGGTTCCCTATAGGCTTAAGCTTGCTGCATGGTCACAGCTTTGAGCACAGCCAGGGTTAAGGTGCATAACCAGAAAACCACCCACAGACAGCTGTTTCGACCTTGATGGGTCTCATCAGTGTGGGGTTGATTTTAACTGGGTATGCAAAGAGGCTATGGGATAGGCTATACCATAATACTGAGTTAAGTTATGGTGAGTAAAAAAAGTGACCAAAACCCTCCACAGAAAAGCAAATATGCAAATACAACTGTATGCTCATCTGCATGTCTTAGGCAGGTCTGCAACCCCGCCTTTCCCCATTATCACCCAGCATACAGCACTTCCACTGCAGCAAGGGATTCTGGGAAATGACATGCAAATGAGCACACACTGTCACTTTTTGCCTCAAAAACCATATATATATATATATATATATATATATATATATATATAAAGGCATACCCCGCATTAACGTACGCAATGGGACCGGAGCATGTATGTAAAGCGAAAATGTACTTAAAGTGAAGCACTACCTTTTCCCACTTATCGATGCATGTACTGTACTGAATTGTCATTTACGTGGATAACTGATTTAAATAACGCATTTGTAACAGGCTCTATAGTCTCCCTGCTTGCGCACAGCTTCGGTACAGGTAGTGAGCTGGTATTGCTGTTCAGGACGTTATGACAGGCGCATGCGTGAGCTGCCGTTTGCCTATTGGGCGATATGTACTTACTCACGAGTGTACTTAAAGTGAGTGTACTTAAAGCGGGGTATGCCTGTATATATATATCTTTATATATATATATATATAGATATACTAGCTGATATACCCGGCGTTGCCCGGGATGTAAATGCGTAATAGGTAGTATTATTTATAAATCGTGGAACAATAGGTGACTATTTGTTGTAAAGGTTGGATAATAATGTTGAAAAGAAAGATGGAAGAAAATGTAATACGATGTTGTAAAAAAATGGTTTATTGTAAACACACCACAGTACAATGTATATTTTGGTGACATAAGTGATGTGAAAATGTGAGGCGTGTGTCCTGCTAGGGTGTGAGCGTGTGTGAGGAGGCGGTGGGAAGGGGGAGGAGGGGGGAGGCGTTGAGGGGGGAGGCGGTGGGGGGGAGACAGTGGGAGGGGGGAGGGGGGAGGGGGGGAGCGGCGGTGGGAGGGGGGGGAGGCTGTGGGAAGGGGGGGAGGCTGTGGGAAGGGGGGGGAGGCGGTGGGAAGGGGGGAGAGGCGGTGGAAAGGGGAGGAGGGGGGAAGGGGGAGGAGGGGGAGGTGGTGGGAAGGGGGAGGTGGTGGGAAGGGGGAGGAGGGGGGAGGTGGTGGGAAGTGGGAGGAGGTGGTGGGAAGGGGGAGGAGGGGGGAGGTGGTGGGAAGGGGGAGGTGGTGGGAAGGGGGAGGAGGGGGGAGGTGGGGGGAAGGGGGAGGAGGGGGGAGGTGGTGGGAAGTGGGAGGAGGTGGTGGGAAGGGGGAGGAGGGGGGAGGTGGTGGGAAGGGGGAGGTGGTGGGAAGGGGGAGGAGGGGGGAGGTGGGGGGAAGGGGGAGGAGGGGGGAGGTGGGGGGAAGGGGAGGAGGGGGGAAGGGGGAGGAGGGGGAGGTGGTGGGAAGGGGGAGGTGGTGGGAAGGGGGAGGAGGGGGGAAGGGGGAGTAGGGGGGAGGTGGTGGGAAGTGGGAGGAGGTGGTGGGAAGGGGGAGGAGGGGGGAGGTGGTGGGAAGGGGGAGGTGGGGGGAAGGGGGAGGAGGGGGAGGTGGGGGGAAGGGGGAGGAGGGGGGAAGGGGGAGGAGGGGGAAGGGGGAGGAGGGGGGAGGTGGTGGTAAGGGGGAGGTGGGGGGAAGGGGGAGGAGGGGGGAGGTGGTGGGAAGGGGGAGGAGGGGGGAGGTGGTGGGAAGGGGGAGGCGGTGGGAAGGGGGAGGAGGGGGGAGGAGGGGGGAGGCAGTGGGAAGGGGGAGGAGGGGGGAGGAGGGGGGAGGCGGTGGGAAGGGGGAGGAGGGGGAAGAGGGGGAGGTGGTGGGGGAGGCAGTGGGAAGGGGGGGAGGCGGTGGAGGAGGCGGTGGGAAAGGCGGTGGGAAGGTGGTGGGAAGGAGGGGGGAGGCGGTGGGAAGGGGGGGGAGGCGGTGGAAAGGGGGGGGAGGTGGTGAGAAGGGGTGGGGGAGGCGGTGGGAAGGGGGGGTGGAGGGGAGGTGAATGGGGTGGAGGGGAGGTGAAAGGGGGGAGGGGGGGTGGAGGGGGGGTGGAGGGGGGGTGGAGGGGAGGTGAAGGGGGGGTGGAGGGGAGGTGAAGGGGGGGTGGAGGGGAGGTGAAGGGGGGGTGGAGGGGAGGTGAAGGGGGGGTGGAGGGGAGGTGAAGGGGGGGGTGGAGGGGAGTGAAGGTGGGGGGTGGAGGGGAGGTGAATGGGGGGGTGAAGGGGAGGTGGAGGGGGTGGAGGGGAGGTGAAGGGGGGGTGGAGGGGAGGTGAAGGGGGGTTGGAGGGGAGGTGAATCGGGGTTGGAGGGGAGGTGAAGGGGGGTGGAGGGGGGTGAAGGGGGGTGAAGGGGAGGTGAAGGGGGGGTGGAGGGGAGGTGAAGGGGGGGTTGGAGGGGAGGTGAAGGGGGGGTAGTGGAGGGGAGGTGAAGGGGGGGGTGGAGGGGAGTGAAGGTGGGGGGTGGAGGGGAGGTGAATGGGGGGGTGAAGGGGGAGGTGAGGTGAAGGGGGGTGAAGGGGGTGGAGGTGAGGTGAAGGGGGGGTGGAGGGGAGGTGAAGGGGGGGTGGAGGGGGGTGAAGGGGAGGTGAAGGGGGGGTGGAGGGGAGGTGAAGGGGGGGGTGGAGGGGGGTGGAGGGGAGGTGAAGGGGGGTTGGAGGGGAGGTGAAGGGGGGTTGGAGGGGAGGTGAAGGGGGGTGGAGGGGGGGTGAAGGGGGGTGAAGGGGAGGTGAAGGGGGGGTGGAGGGGAGGTGAAGGGGGGTGGAGGGGGGGTGGAGGGGAGGTGAAGGGGGGTTGTAGGGGAGGTGAAGGGGGGTTGGAGGGGAGGTGAAGGGGGGGTGGAGGGGAGGTGAAGGGGGGGTGAAGGGGGGTGGAGGGGAGGTGGAGGGGGGGTGGAGAGGAGGTGGAGGGGGGGTGGAGAGGAGGTGGAGGGGGGGTGGAAGGGAGGGGAAGTGGAGTGAGGGGAGGTGAAGGGGGGTGAGGGGTGGGTGAGGGGAGGTGAAGGGGGGTGAGGGGAGGTGAAGGGCACTCACTCACCCGTCCGGCCGCTCACTCACCTGTCCGGCAGCTCCCACGTGGATCTGAGGCGGGAGGCAGCGTGTTGTGGCCGCTCCCCCGCTGTGTCCTGGGCGCTCGCTCGCTCCGCTTCCCCGCTGACTGTAGCGGCGCCGGGGGGGGGGTATCGGGGAGACACTGACACTGGATCCACTGACACTGGAGGGGAGGGGGGTGGAGGGGAGGGTGGAGGGGGGTTGGAGGGGAGGTGAAGGGGAGGTGGAGGATTGGTGGAAGGGAGGGGAAGTGGAGTGAGGGGAGGTGAGGGGAGGTGAAGGCCGCTCACTCACCCATCCGGCAGGTCCCACGTGGATTTGAGGTGGGAGGCAGCTTGTTGTGGCCACTCCCCCGCTGTGTCCCGGGCGCTCGCTCCGCTCCCCCGCTGACTGTAGCGGCGCCGGGGTTGGGGGGGGGGGGAACTGAAAGCGCGGGAAACAGGGAGGCTTCCGGCCGCCGCCGCGAGGGAGGATGGGGGTCCTTCAGGCCGCCGCCATCTTGGGCACTTGACGCCGTGAGGCAGCCTGCCTGGCCACTGGCTCTTCCCCCGCCGGGGAGGGGGGTGCATGTGGGGGAGAGGTGGGAGATATAGTGTGTGTGTCCCGCTGACTGTAGCGGCGCCGGGGGGGGGGGGGCGGGGTGAAAGCGCGGGAAACAGGGAGACACGGGGAGAGGAGGAGGTGCGCGCGGGTGCTGCTAACACTGTGAGCCCCGCTAATGTATGTAACACCCCCCCCCGTGTGTGTGTGTGTGTGTGTGTGTGTGTGTGTGTGTGTGTGTGTGTGTGTGTGTGTGTGTGTGTGTGTGTGTGTGTGTGTGTGTGTGTGTGTTTTGGCCCGTCACTCCGCCTCAGGCCAATGCGGGGGCGGGCGGCCCAAGGGACCAATGAGATTTCCCCTAGGGACACAGGCCATGCAGACAAACATACAGTCCTTTCAGAAATATATAGTAGATACAGTGTTCGACAAATCACCCAAAAATCTACTCGCCCAACCAAAAAATCTACTCGCCATCTTGTCCCGCCCCCAACCCTGCCCCTAGTCCCGCCCCCAACCCCGCCCCTAGTCCCGCCCCCAACCCCGCTTTAAAATAAAATATATAAATAAAATCCATTTAATAAATTCCTAGTCAGAACAACATTCGTTTTTGACATAAATGTATTTATTTTATTACATTATACTACAATTAGTCCTTGTTACGTGTGTGTGTGTGTGTGTGTGTGTGTGTGTGTGTGTGTGTGTGTGTGTGTGTGTGTGTGTGTGTGTGTGTGTGTGTGTGTGTGTGTGTGTGTGTGTGTGTGTGTGTGTGTGTGTGTGTGTGTGTGTGTGTGTGTGTGTGTGTGTGTAAATGTCAGATCTAGAAATAAAAGCCAGACCTGAATGACTAGTTTCCTGAACTCCTTAACCAGTGTCTGGACATCCCCGCTTCTCAATATCTAAAGCAGCAATCCCGCCTGGGATCTTACCTGATCCGCAATCCCTCAATGTCCAGGTACCTCATTCCCGCAATGTTATAAGTTGGAGGGGAGGTGTTTTCTACCTGTCTTGTGGGTTAGGGGGGATTCCGATGTCTTCCATGTAACATCGAGAGTTAGATCGAGAGTTAGATCTGGAAGAAAGCAGTATAGGTTATTTCGGTGTAGTATAGGGCAGTTAAGATATATAGGGTAAATAAGATATCCAGAGTGTGAGAGGGAGAGAGAGTGTGGGAGAGAGAGAGAGACAGAGAGAGACAGAGACAGAGAGAGACAGAGACAGAGAGAGACAGAGACAGAGAGAGACAGAGACAGAGAGAGACAGAGAGAGACAGAGACAGAGAGACAGAGAGATAGAGACAGAGAGAGATAGACAGAGAGAGAGAGAGAGAGACAGAGAGAGAGACAGAGAGAGAGAGACAGAGAGAGAGAGAGACAGAGAGACACAGAGAGAGACAGGGAGAGAGACAGAGAGAAAGACAGAGAGAGACAGACAGAGAGAGGGAAGAAGAGAGTGAGAGGGCGACAGGGAGAGGGCGACAGAGAGGGAGAGGGCGACAGAGAGAGGGAGAGGGCGACAGAGAGGGAGAGGGCGACAGAGAGGGCGACAGAGAGGGAGAGGGCGATAGAGAGAGGGAGAGGGCGATGGGGAGAGGGTGACGGGGAGAGGGCGTCAGGGAGAGGGTGAGACGGAGAGGGAGACACAGGGAGAGGGTGACACAGGGAGAGGGTGACACAGGGAGAGGGTTACACAGGGAGAGTGTGACACAGGGAGAGGGTGACACAGGGAGAGGGTGACACAGGGAGAGGGAGAGGGTGGGTGACACAGGGAGAGGGTGGGTGACACAGGGAGAGGGAAGGTGACACAGGTAGAGGGTGACACAGGGAGAGGGAGGGTGACACGGAGAGGGAGAGGGTGGGTGACACAGGGAGAGGGTGACAAAGGGAGAGGGAGAGGGTGGGTGACACGGGGAGAGGGACAGGGTGACACAGGGAGAGGGTGGGTGACACAGGGAGAGGGAGAGGGCGGCACAAGGAGAGAGAGGGAGAGTGACACAGGGAGAGGGAGGGTGACACAGGGAGAGGGTGACACGGAGAGGAAGTGTGACATGGAGAGGGAGAGGGTGGGTGGCACAGGGAGAGGGAGAGGGTGAGTGACACAGGGAGAGGGTGACACAGTGATAGGTAGAGGGTGGGTGACACAGGGAGAGAGAGGGGGAGGGTGACACAGGGAGAGGGAGGGTGACACAGGGAGAGGGAGAAAGGGTGACACACGGAGAGGGAGAAAGGGTGACACACGGAGAGGGAGAGGGTGACACAGGGAGAGGGAGAAAGGGTGACACACGGAGAGGGAGAGGGTGACACAGGGAGAGGGAGAAAGGGTGACACACAGAGAGGGAGAGGGTGACACAGGGAGAGGGAGAAAGGGTGACACACACTCAGACACTCACTCAGACACTTACTCAGACACTCACTCAGACACTCACTGAGACACTCTCACACAGACACTCTCACTCAGACACTCTCACTCAGACACACTCACTCAGACACACTCACTCAGACACACTCATAGACACACACTCACAGACACACACACACAGACACACACACACACACAGTCAGTCACTCACACACACAAACACTCACCCGCAAAGCAGGGGGTCGCACATGACAGCAGTGGGGCCCCCACATGGCAGAAGGGCCTCTGCAAGTGGGCCACGCCCCCTCCAGAGGCGGACGCCGCCGTATTCCCTGATAGAATTGAGAAGCACCGGTTAGGGGATTTCCCCTGCTTAGAGCGAGCAGAGAGAGGCACCGGTTAGGGGATTTCCCCTGCTTAGAGCGAGCAGGGAGAAGCACAGGTTAGGGGATTTCCCCTGCTGAGAGCGAGCAGGGAGAGGCACCGGTTAGGGGATTTCCCCTGCTGAGAGCGAGCAGGGAGAGGCACCGGTTAGGGGATTTCCCCTGCTTAGAGCGAGCAGGGAGAGGCTCCGGTTAGGGGATTTCCCCTGCTTAGAGCGAGCAGGGAGAAGCACCGGTTAGGGGATTTCCCTGCTTAGAGCGAGCAGGGAGAAGCACCGGTTAGGGGATTTCCCCTTCTTAGAGCGAGCAGGGAGAGGCACCGGTTAGGGGATTTCCCCTGCTTAGAGCGAGCAGGGAGAGGCACCGGTTAGGGGATTTCCCCTGCTAACAGCTGAGCTGGCCATCAGAGCAGGAGAAGAGCAGGGCTCGGGGTTTCCTTAACAGCTGAGTGCTTGTGTGACAGATTGGGGGAAGCGGGAAGTGGCGAGGGAAGCCGGGGTTAGCAGGGAACACCCCAACTACCATCACCCATGGCGCGGGTATCGGGGGAAATGGGAAGTGGCCCGCGGAGAGAAGGGGGGGAACACCCCCACTGCCATCACCCGCGGCGCGGGTATCGGGAAAGCGGAAAGTGGCGCGGGTAGCCGAGGGGAGAAGGAACACCTTGGCTTGCAGGGATGGAGCAGAGGGGCCGCAGCATGCAGAGATTGGAGAGTACTTACTCTCCAACAGATCTCCGGCCAGAAAAAATGGCAGCTCGTTGGGGGCGGGCTCATATAGAGCCTGGCCACGCACCCACAAAGCCTGGGAGCGTGAGCCAATCAGCTGTCAGGTAGGGGGAGTTTTTTTTTTTCAGCGCGAGCAGGGAAATTTTCAGCACGAGCAGGGAAATTTAAAAAAACAAACACGTGTGCTGCTTGGGCCAATATTTACTCACCCGGAGGTTAAATCCACACGCCCCGGGCGTGTAAATGTATAGGATTTTCGAACACTGGATATATATATATAGATATATATAGATATATATATATATAAAGCAGAAAATAGCCGTGTAAGTCCAGTTGCGATAGTGCAGAATAAATGAGTTCTTCAGTATTAGGTGATACCTTTTTTATTGGACTAACAATTTATGTCATAGGACAAGCTTTCGAGAGTTATCCTCTCTTCTTCAGGTCAAGCAATACTGATATACAAATGATTCACTGTTTTAGCCATTAAATCTTTTTGTTAAACTTAGTATTTTATTGCATTTTCAAATAATAACGGGTACAGAAATTAAAAGGGGAGATGGTGGGTGTTATGGATACAGATATGAAACAGGCATGGGTTCGGGGGGTATGGGAGTACAGTTCCAGTAGATCGACATCACATTTGTTACAATTGGTCAAATTATTCAAATTATTTCACAGTATCGCATGTAAGTCTGGGTTATATATATATATATACAAAAAATCTTACCCTCCTTACGTCATGCAAAGAAAGAGAAAGCACTCACTTCCAAAAATGAAAAGTGTATTAAGGCATGTGAAGACAGACAACCAATCCAGACGTTTCGGCTCCGGAAACGTATATGTGTTTTTGTGTGTGTGTGTATATATATATATATATATATATATATATATAAAAAAAACATCACAGCTTGCACTCAATGTTCTGGTTCATATAGACAGGTGCTAGTCTCACATAATAGAAAAACAACATTACCATTCTCTCGTCCGGTAAAGAAAGACTGCACTCGGTTCAGTAATCATGAAAAACTGTATTGGGCATCTGAATAGAAAAGATAAGTCACCCAATCCGACGTTTCGGTGTACCCCCTATACCAGGACCGAAACGTCGGATTGGGTGACTTATCTTTTCTATTCAGATGCCCGATACAGTTTTTCATGATTACTGAACCGAGTGCAGTCTTTCTTTACCGGACGAGAGAATGGTAATGTTGTTTTTTTATATATATATATATATATATATAAAGCAGAAAATAGCTGTGTTAGTCCAGTTGCGATAGTGCAGAATAAATGAGTTCTTCAGTATTAGGTGATACCTTTTTTATTGGACTAACAATATATGTCATAGGACAAGCTTTCTAGAGTTATCCTCTCTTCTTCAGGTCGCGCAATACTGATATACAAAGGATTCAATGGCTAAAACAGTGTAGAGAAAAAAACAGATATGGACTGTAGATAAGGTAGGGTGTTAAAAGTGTTTGAAGCCAGGGGACGGGACAAGGAAAGGTGGGGAGGGGGAGGGATGCTGGGGGAGAAAAAGTGTGGATAAGAATGGAGGCAAGCAGGATACAAACAATTTTGATAAGGTGTGAGAAAACCCATGTCCGCATTAAGTCCTTTGGTTTTGGTGTCAAAGAGTCTTATCATTCTGAGTTCAAATGTTTTCCATTCTTGGGTGCGTTTAATCATTCCATTGAGGATTTTTTTATTTTTAAATCATTTATGGAATGATCTGGTTGTGAGAAGTGATGTCCCACAGGTGAGCAGTATCTTCCTTCTTCGTGATGGAGTATAGTGTGTCTTTGCATATTCATTCTTCCTTGTAGTTTTTGGCTGGTTTCCCCAATGTAGAAACCTTGGTCACATTTGTTGCACTGAATCATATACAGTACACTATATTCCTGGATGTGCAGCTGTATGATCCTTTATCATTTAATGTTCTATGGTTGTGACTGGCTGTGGGATCTTGGCAAATATGTTTGCAGAGTTTGCAGCGTTTGTTGTTGCACGATTTTGTGCAATTATCAGTGTCTTTAAAATCGTTGTGAAGTTTTCTGCTGACTAATTTCTGTTTGAAGTGTGGTGGTTGCCGGAATGCAAGAATGGGGGGTTTGGAAAAGATTTCTTTTAATGCCGCATTCTCTGCCAGCATGGGTTGCAGATCTTTGATTTTGTATACCCTCTAGGGTAGGGTTGTATGTGGTCACTAGTGGTATGCGTGTGGTAGGTTCTTTCTGTCTGTATTGTAGCAGGTGTTCTCGTGAGGCTTTTAGTGCAGATGTAATAGTTTTGGCAATGGTCTTTGGTTTGTATCCCTTCTGTCTGAACGATTCAGTCAGGGTTGTGAGATGCCTGTTTCTGTCTTCAGTGTCAGAGCATATGCGGTAGTATCTTATAGTCTGGCTGTGTATGATACCTTGTTTTGGATGAGTGGGATGAAAGCTGGAGTTGTGGAGGTAACTGTATCTGTCTGTTGGTTTCTAATATATATATTAGGGGCACATGTCATGTGGATTTGAAGCAAAAGGTAGCACTGTGTGCTCCTTTGCATGTCATTTCCCAGAATCCCTTGCTGCAGTTGAAGCACTGTATGCTGGGTGATAATTGTGAATGGCAGGGTTGCAGACCTGTCTAAGGCATGCAAATGAGCACACAGTAATATTTCCATTTGCCACACACACACACACACACACAAACACACACACACAGACACACAATGGGAGCACACGGTATACCAAAACAAATATAGAATTTTATTCGTGGAACAATAAAAACAGGGGAGAATGTGTTAAATAAAGACTAGGCTATAATCTACAGTACATCTGTCAATTGACAAGGTGGAATGATAGAATCTTAGGTTGAGCTAACAGGTATATAGATCTTGCGGATAAAATAAGGGACAGAAATTACAATAAATAAATGTCACATATAGTTAATCAGCCCTTTAAAGTCTGTGAACACCATTAAAGCAAAGTAATCTTGCTTTTAATAGTAAAAACTACAGACATTCACAACAAAGTAGCTACATACTTAGATATACTGTAGAGCAGCAAGATTGCTAACAAGTAAAAAGTATCTCAATGTGATCTACAGTATAACAAGACACTGTTGAGAAGTGTATCCACAATGAAAAAATGCAGTAAGATGCAAAGGTCCCTTATCTAATGCCCAGTAGAATCTAAAGGCAATGAATGATGATATAGATTCCAGGATGCATAACTGCAGTAAACATGCAGCGTTAATGAAAAACAGAAATAGCCTGTCACAATAAAGACATATGTAATCCAAATATGATGCAGAATAAAGAGCCCAGAATACATTACCAAAGTTGAATGGCCACTAAGTTCTTATACATCCCTGTCATAGGAAGAGGTGTCCCCCAGCAAGACTCCCCACTTCAATGAGCGTTTCAACGCTTGACTTCTTCGGGGAGTGGAATTGGTAGTGGGGCAACAGATTTGAAATAGCAAATGCATGCTTATTTTTGCGCCCAAATCGTCAATTTTTAAATAATTAATTAGAAAAAGATTGGTATCACAGGGCTAAATGCCTTATTCCACAGTTACACAGCCAATCCGGTTACAGGGGGCGTACCTATCACGGTCACAGCAGTCTTGGCAGGTGATTTAATTAGCATCCTCACGCTGATCGCTGTAATAACAGCAGCTTCCGTTGGTCAATCCTGTAGATTCCTCAGTGTCACGAGCAGTCAGCTGGGAAGGGGCGTACACATGATTAACAACTAGTTTCCATGGATTATAACCTACAGTACTGCAGTGTTCTAGCTCAAATCACCATAACAGCCCATAACAACAAAAACATTAGTATCGTGACGCCCATAATCCCGTTCCTCTTGCAATTATAGTATATCAGAAAGCGCGATTTAATCCTCTGTGTAGGGAATGTAGGAGTCTATCACTGCAACATCACTGCACTTGTAGACTCTTTTATTCCTCCAGACTCATGAACATCAGTTGGTTGCCTTGAACGGAACACAGTCATCATGCCACCGATAAGATCATAAAGGAGTCATCATGGTGTCACAGATCTGTTGTTAACAGGATCGCCAAACTGCCGAGTACCTTCGACGTGTGGTAAAGAATGGTATTATTAAGAACTATTAAAAAAAATAAAAAAGACAAAAAGAAAAGTGAAGACAAGGTGTTAAAGCCATACATAATAAAGGGAAGGATTGGAGAGACAAAGCACAAAACTTACCTAAAAAATAAAACAAAATATATATATATATATTACAAACAAAAAATAGACTGCGCTCCTCAGGTGTAAACTCACTAATACCAATAGAGGTATATAAAATGGATATATTAGGGGTGACTGACAAGAAGAGAGCAACACAATATATTGACTGATTGACTCACACTATAAAAATTACATACAATATGTTAAAATAAAAGGCTAAGTGCCAATGTTAAAAAGCTGCTTAAATAAAAGTATACATATATGCCAGTGAACAAACAATTATAATAAATGACAAATGTGGGTGATTTAAACTGCTACACTAATGAATCCCTCCTGAACAATATGGAATGGATGATGAATGAAAAAATACAAAAATGATACTAATATGTTAAAAAGTAAAAATATATGAAAAAAATATGAAAAATACAAAAATGGAAAAAATATATAAAAAATATAAATCAACCAAACTGAGGGTCCATGCTAGGATCTGGCTGCTCTCCACAGAAACCAACGAACTCCAAGAAATCTGTGAACAGCTGCTGCCACACTGTGTTTACCATTCATTCTATCCCACTGCCCACTGTACCACGGACTGCCTCTGGTATTGCTTAGAGACTTCTCCGATCAGCCCCTGCATTGCGGGGTCACGGACCACAATCCTCACATCCGGATTGCACACACGGTGAGGAGGACTTCCGGGTCACCACGTGGAGACCTTTCCTGTATCCCCTGCTGGATGTCGGTTCGGAGGAGCTGATACTACATAGACTGAGAGAAGGCACGCAACACAGGCACATCGTGGGCGTTTGGCGAATGAGTATACTCATTATATGCTTTTATTTATCCTTTGTTTGTGAGTTCGCATTTGTTGTTTCATTCATTTTTATTAAATTGTATTTTTTCATGCTGCACTAGGATCGGGCGCTTTCTTTTCTTGTTGTTCATATATATATATATATATATATATATATATATATATATATATATATATACTGTATGTATATCTAGCCCCTTTTCCCCCTCCCAATCGCAGATCGGGCCCCCTAAGGTGTTCTGGGGTCTGGCTAGGTGTCTCTGTGTGGTGCATACCTGGTGGCAACAGGAGGGCCTGAGTCTCCCGCGATGACATGGGGGATAGCAGGAACAGGTTACTGGGGTGGATGCCTTCGTTCTGGTTCAATGGTGCAGCGCTTCCATCTATAGTAAGCCCCAGGAATGCGGGATGGAATCCTTACCACAGAGTTTCTCACACAGGGATGAGAGATTCCAGTCTCACACAAGTATTGTCTTTAAAAGCAGCAGTCTTTATTCTCCAGGGCAGCAGCAGCAGCCGACAGGTACAGTGATGCACAGTCCACTAACTGTTCTCCCTTGTTATGGTCCTCCCTGCCACCACTCTGGACCAAAGGCATCCAGAGTGGGGCTAACTCTTCCCTCACCCCCTAAGCAGGGTGAGAGGTACTTGGTCCACCTCACTAAACTATAGTTGGATCAGCTCTACTCATGAGCGGATCACTCCTTCCTCCTAACTCACTAACTCTACTCACATCACACAATTGTAACACACTACCACTAAATAGGAAGTGACACTGCTTTATGTAACCTCCACTAGGCACCGCCCCTGCATCTCTTGATTGGACACAGGGTCACGTGACCTACCTTCACTTACACAACCCAGTGTCATAAGCGGGGAAAACCCATGTGAACTCCTGGAAATCTGCCCTTAGCAGAGTTTACACACAGGAGGAGGATAGAAATATAGCCCCATTTATTACCAGGGCTACACTCTCCCTCAGGTGGAATCCAATGGTCCCCACTTGGACCTAATTTGCTGGACAATCCTGCAGGTGAACAATCTGTGAACATACAAAACATAATTAATTAATATTGTGTACCAGACTGTAACACCCATGATGGCGACATAACATAATGGGAAACTCCCAACATGGAGAACCCTAACTCAATAATAATGACGGAGATCAGGCTTCTTCACTTCCCGCCCATTGTGATCCACTATTTTAACAAAGAAGGGTTGTACAGGCCCATTCTCCGGTCTTTACAGGACATTATGCATAAATATATTCCTTCCTGTACTCCAAGCCTTTATCACGGAACATATTTTATCCTCCCTTATGTAAGAAGTGTTACCAAACTTAATTCTTAAGTGCACAAGGACGGCATCTCTGAGCCATGTATCTCTCTGGTCCTCGATCTCCTGCATTATTGGCTCTGGCACGTATGGAAACTCATATCCATGAGATTGCCGGTATCTCGCCACTATGGCTCTGTCTACCACTAAATAGGAAGTGACACTGCTTTATGTAACCTCCAGAAGGCACCACCCATGCATCTCTTAATTGGATACAGGGTCATGTGACCTACCTTCACTTGTATAACCCAGTGTCATAAGCGGGGAAAACCCATGTTATACAGTGGGTTAAAAGTTATAATGTGAATAATGTGAAATTATTAGTTAATTTCTCTATAACTGGATTTTATTATAATTAAAACCCTGACTTTGGGACTATAACTATATTTTCTAACAATTTTTAATAATGTCCATTGTCATTCAAAAAATAGGAGCTGTTAAATTTAATTACCCTTTCTCTATAAAGGAATATACATGTATATATAGCAAATTGTTTACTAAATCAATTTATTGATTATTTAATGGTGGTATAGGAACTCTATGTTGATGTTGATGTTTAATACATCACTTGATTTAAAATGTTCCATATAAGAAGGTCAGAATAATGACCAATATAAATAAACATATAGACACACTATACAACTTATTGTTATATTAATTAGGCAATTTATTATGCAAATTCTTGAATTTACTGAATAACCAGTCATGTTAGGGAGGAGGGTAGTTAACCTGAGAGGAGGGACAGAGAGGGAGATCATTCCCTGACGAAGCCGTAAAGGAGAAACGCGTAGGGCGTGGATTATCTTTTGTCTGTTCACAGGAACACTTGGTAGCTGTTAAGCTACATGTTTTAACGTGGAGGACTAATTATTTCGGCAAACAGTGAAGCTACGATTAGAAGCACGGAACTCTCGCGAAACTTTGTGACGTCATCACGTCATCACGTCCTGCGGAGGTACCGGATGAAAGCAGAGGACGGGAGATGCCGGTGTTGGAGAGGAATTTCATCTGAATCCTTGACTGTCCAAAACGGAGTGCACCATAAGACCTTTTGAGACCCCGAGATTACCGTGAGTACTTAGAGCACATTAGGTGCAGTGAGAGACCCAAGCAGGGCTCACTTAAACGGGGAGTATATCCGGTTTTAGGAGACTGTGGGCACTATATATTGTGCAGGTGCAGAGTGTGACGTCACTAGAACTCAAGGCTACTTGCACTGTGTGTATATAACACCTCATAGTAAAGAGGGAGATGGGGAAGGGGATAGCTCTTGCAACAGTCAATAAGGGAAGGTGCCAGGGGTGAGAGAGACTGGACAACATGTGCCGCTTACCTAGGTAGGCGGAGGAGACCCCTATATGACTAGCACTCAAGTTAGAACACAAATAGCAAAAGTCAAAGGTACTAATAAATGTATGGGAAAGGGAATACCCACAAAAAAACGCAACGCTAAAGTTTAATGGTTAAAATAGTATTAAATCCTAATGGGTTGATATATACCACCACCAAAATAATAGGGGTGGAGAGAGGAACGATAAGGCTCTGGCACTCGGTAATGATAGATGGTATTACAACTGGTGCCTAGGGGGGGGGGGGGGTTATTTGTAACAAAAGAGGTAGGTAAGGATAGGATGTCAGGTGTATATATATCCTTACACACCCCAATCCACCCTAAAGAAAAGTCACCCCAGATAGAACAAGCAGGCTAACAGCAGCAGTATCAGGGTATGGTAATAACTACCTCTGACTCATAGGGCCCAATAATAAGCACCCTATATGGTAGGAGCCGCTAGTTGTTGCCTGATGGTAGCTAGACTGTAAACTAGTTGCAGCTATGCATGTGGAAGCTACCACAAAAGGTAGTGACTGGTGCCTAAGGTTCCTATACGCGCAACGCAGATAAAATCAAATATAAGTAGTTTGTATAACGTAGTTTGTTTGGCCACCTTGAGAAAGCGTCAGAGTGACGCGAAACGGCTGTCGGTGGTGGGCGCGCTACCATGACATCATGGTCAGCGTGCAGGCTTGATCACGGCGGTCTCCCTTGATATTTTAAACGGGGGAAATCGCTGCGCTTATATTTTAGGTAGAAGGTTAGTGTCCCATCCGGCATTTTTAATGTTCTGTGGTGTTCATGAATACACCACGCCGGATGGGCATCTACAAGTATATTGTCCGACATAGCCACTATATATCTGTTATTCGGCATGAATCATTTATGTCAGCTGTGCAATTGGAATTAACATCGGACACCTTCCCTATGTAATAAATGTCTACCATAGCAGATTTACTTATTCCATCTGTCTATAGAGGTATCTGCCTGCACTATATATTCTGTGTATATACACTTTGTCATTCAGCCTAATAGCTCCTAAGACCTCTGCCCTCATGGTACATCTGAGCAACAGTGCTTTCAATCACACACTGCGCTCCTTTTGATTTTGGCATAAAGATACACCATATTGCCATTATCATACTGTGTGATAGGACTACAACAAAAGAGCAAGAGCCCCAAGGAGAGCACTCAACCACTAGTTATAAGCTGGTGTACTACAATGATAGTGTTGAAATGGAGGAGTGAGTGAACCTTAAAATACAAGTTTAATTGAGTCGTAGCTCAGAAAGTTAAAATAATGGGGGAACGCTGTGAGTCCAGTGTTATACTATTGTAAGTCAGTATACAGCGAATTAAAATAAAGGACGGATGAACCAAAATGAAAGTCACTGTGCTATCTAAACTCTTACAGAGCCTAATGATGGCTGACACCCACTACCTAGAGTGCTAGGGGACAACACCGCAGTATATGGTAAGTGGTGCACCTGAGATAGTGGTGTGGGCTTTTACGTATAGAGGTAAATAGTCACAGTGAATAGCTATGAAGCCCAATGACGTGAGTCATTCCAGTATATAAGTAGTGCATACATACACGTTAAGATCCTGTATGTGAGCAGTCCCATATAGGGAGTGCTGTCTAGTCTCCTAGGGTGCACATATATAGCATATCAGGCTAACCATAAGTTGTTGCAACAGCCCCACGATTGATGACGTCATTACGTCAGAGGGGCGGGACATGTGCTTGCGATCGGAGCGCTTCCTATCCCCAGCAGCCCTCGATATGGGGCTCTGCTACTGCAGCATTTTGTTAATAGATTTTTAGCACAGACACACCTCAGGCTGATATTTTGAACACCCGCTATATAGCTGAAGGTGCCCGGCCATGCTTTAAGAGGTACGTCTGCTTCCTAAGGATGAATGAACCCCGTGACTTGCACATATTCCATGTTAACAGGCACTACTTGTGTACTGTGATAGGAGCCACTGACTTTGCCTTTCACACTGACAGGATGCACACATGAACATATGTTTCACGCTAACTGGCATGATTGGTGCACCGTGAGAGCAGCAACTACTCTGCCCTCCACGTTGTCTGGATATATGCACTGGTACTGCAGGGTCTCAACCCTTTGATCTTCACATGTTAACAGGCACTACGTGTGTACTGTCATAGTTATTACTGACTCTTGGACCTATGCAATACAGGTGGCTACCGTGTTCATGCATGTGTGAACATATGTGATTACACTCCTGGCGTAGCCTACTGTAACATCACTCCACACATATTGTGGGGCTGTTGCAACAACTTATGGTTAGCCTGATATGCTATATATGTGCACCCTAAGAGACTAGACAGCACTCCCTAAATGGGACTGCTCACATACAGGATCTTAATGTGTATGTATGCACTACTTATATACTGGAATGACTCACGTCATTGGGCTTCATAGCTATTCACTGTGACTATTTACCTCTATACGTAACAGCCCACACCACTATCTCAGGTGCACCACTTACCATATAGTGCGGTGGTGTCCCCTAGCACTCTAGGTAGTGAGTGTCAGCCATCATTAGGCTCTGTAAGAGTTTAGATAGCACAGTGACTTTCATTTTGGTTCATCCGTCCTTTATTTTAATTCGCTGTATACTGACTTACAATAGTATAACACTGGACTCACAGCGTTCCCCCATTATTTTAACTTTCTGAGCTACCACTCAATTAAACTTGTATTTTATGGTTCACTCACTCCTCCCTTTCAACACTATCATTGTAGTACACCAGCTTATAACTAGTGGTTGAGTGCTCTCCTTGGGGCTCTTGCTCTTTTGTTGTTGTCGTATCATTATTCCCCCTGATAGCAGCACCTCCACTCCAGACATCTCCAGCCCAGCAGTAGCGAGGGTTCTCCTTCCCCTCCCCCCCTTCCCCTTAGTTTGTGTGATAGGACTCCCTGAACCTGCGAACTACGTGTTCTACCTGCATCAGGGTTCCCTACTCCACAGTATTTTTATTCCTAGCTACTCAGT
Source organism: Ascaphus truei (assembly GCF_040206685.1). NCBI lineage: Eukaryota > Metazoa > Chordata > Amphibia > Anura > Ascaphidae > Ascaphus > Ascaphus truei. The sequence continues at coordinate 53,952,616 of NC_134494.1, read as the reverse complement.
AGTCCAGTTTATACGAACTACTTATATTTGATTTTATCTGCGTTGCGCGTATAGGAACCTTAGGCACCAGTCACTACCCTTTGTGGTAGCTTCCACATACATAGCTGCAACTAGTTTACAGTCTAGCTACCATCAGGCAACAACTAGCGGCTCCTACCATATAGGGTGCTTATTATTGGGCCCTATGAGTCAGAGGTAGTTATTACCATACCCTGATACTGCTGCTGTTAGCCTGCTTGTTCTATCTGGGGTGACTTTTCTTTAGGGTGGATTGGGGTGTGTAAGGATATATATATATACCTGACATCCTATCCTTACCTACCTCTTTTGTTACAAATAACCCCCCCCCTAGGCACCAGTTGTAATACCATCTATCATTACCGAGTGCCAGAGCCTTATCGTTCCTCTCTCCACCCCTATTATTTTGGTGGTGGTATATATCAACCCATTAGGATTTAATACTATTTTAACCATTAAACTTTACCGTTGCTTGTTTTTGTGGGTATTCCCTTTCCCATACATTTATTAGTACCTTTGACTTTTGCTATTTGTGTTCTAACTTGAGTGCTAGTCATATAGGGGTCTCCTCCACCTTCCTAGGTAAGCGTCACATGTTATATAACACCTCACACCAGGATAACAACAGAGGTGTATATGGATATCGTTAGAGACTGTCAGAAGACCAGCTGAATATTATTAGCCCATATGAGTGTGAGATACTCTGAATTCTCAACCGTTTTATGAGAACTCACAAAGTGTGAGTTTTTTACCTACTGTTATTGTATTATTCTTTTTATTAAAACTGTGTTACACTATTTGTATGTCTTTTACCTTCCTCTCTATATGTAACACTACGTATGAGATAATCCCTGATGAAAGCACGTCACGTGCTGAAATGCGTAGGAGGAGGAGCTTTGAAGGGTTACAGCTCTTGTGCATCCCTGTCTCATTGCCACAGTCCTGGTTTTACGGGGAGTCCTGGGTTTACGTGGAGTCCCTTGGAGAGTCCCTTGGAGAGTCTGCTGTGGAGGCTGTGAAAATTCTGAAGCTGTGTGGGGTGTGTGAGATTTGGCTCTCAGCCCCTGTGCGCTCCGGTAGTTCCAGGCAACGGCCGGGAAGGGTTGGTGCGTCACGTCCGGCCGTGACGTCATACCCGGAAACCCGGCGCCCTGCGAGCAGTTCCATCACTGGTGTGCGAGCTCAGGAGAGCTGTGGAGCGGTGTTTCTGCAACAAGTGCTGGGAAAGAGGAATGAAAAAGAGCCACCAGCGCGAAGTGTATGAAGTCTGGGTGAGCGCTTTCCACATTTGATGCCTACGGCACCTTCCCATTTCTACACACTTCAATACCTGCACAATTGGTATCGCTTTCCATCCTAGCTACCATTGTGGATTTTCACCTCTCACAGGCCACTCTTGCCCGAGTCTGTCCTATCAGACAGGGGCATTAACTTGTATCCTCACCACCTGGACAATTTCTCTCTGGCAGAGACTTGTGCTATTTATTTTATATATTTTTGTGTAATTATTCATGCAATTGTATGCTCATTTCATATGTGGTTTTCAACATAAAGTGGCTGCTGGGCCTGATCCTAACTCATATAGCGCTTCCCTGTTTGTTTGTTCACGTATGAGATAATACCTGGTTGTGGAATACGTGCTGCTGGACGCTCCAGATTATCTACACTGTTCCAGATCCCAGAGTGGATACAAGGCTCGAATTAATTCAAACGCTGTGAGTGCATATCGTACCATTTATGGGTTAAATTGTCAGAACATACTACCCTATGTTTTTCTTTCTTGTCTTCACTTGCGCCTAGGTCAATCTTTTGGAATATATATATATATATATATATATATATATATATATATATATATATATATATATCAGAACTGAAAATGTGTAAAGAGATAACATAATTAATATTCACATTTTTAAAGAAACATTGCAAATCCTACAGTAAATAGTCATTTAGGCCTTGAGGCACCATGGTCCCCAACTGAACTATCCACCGGCACTCCCTCTGTAACAGCGATCTCTCAAGGTCCCCTTCACGGATACCCAGAGAGACCCTGTCAAACGCAAACGCCGATAAGACAGCAGGTTGTAAGTTTTTTTAAATGCGTCAAGATCGCTTTGTGAATTTTTAATACTATGAGTGTGTTCCAAAATCCTTAACCTGAACTCCCTTGTGGTCATTCCAATATAGATCAGACCACAAGGGCAGCTAAGAAAATAGATAACACCTTTGGATTTGCAGTTCAGGAATGGAAATATTTTAAAACTACGTGTACTATAGAGAAAGTGTCTTTTTGCCTCATATATTTACAAGCGGATCAATTGCTGCACCTAAAAAAAACCTTTTTAGAGAAAGTGGAGAGAAAAGTGGATCCAATCTGGGGGATATAGTGACTATGTACAAGTTTATCTCGAACATTGGGTGCTTGGCGGCTTGTTAGGCTCACCTTGTCACCCAAAGCTTGTTGAAGATCTTTATCTGTCATCAGAACATTCCAATGTCTCTGAAGTATGTCCCTCAGATCAGAACACTGTTGGTTGTACGTACAGTACTAATGAATCTGACCTTTGTAAGGTCCATTCGTTTGATCTTTGGCTGCAGGAGTGTTTCCCTCCTACAGTTTAAACTACGCTCAACCCCTCTTCTAACACTACCCTTGCTGTAACCTCTTCTAAAGAAACTCTCTTTTAGTTCCTCTGCTCTAAGTTTACCTATTAGCTCAACCTAAGATTCTATCATTGCACCTTGTCAATTGACAGATGTGGATTATAGCCTAGTCTTCATGTCTTGCTCTGTTTATGAGTCCAGCATTTCCCTGTCCCTTCTGGGAATTGTGTAGGAGTCCCCCTCAATTTAACACTTTCTCCCCTGTTTTTATTGTTCCACTAATACAATTCTATATTTGTTTTGGTATACCCGTGTGCTCCCATTGGGAATCTTTCTTGCTGTGTGTATATATATATATATATATACTAGTTACCTAAAGGGAGGACATATAGATACATTTACCAAACTGGTACAAGAAGATATAGAAATACTTGGGAGGGATAAAAAAATCAGAACTACTAAAAATCTAACTAAAAAGAGTTACAATAGATGCAGTTAACAAACTTTCGGACAGAAATGACATCGTCATAAAACCAGCAGACAAGGGGGGGGGGGGGGGGGTGGCGATCTTAAATCGAATTAATTATGATAAGGAATCCCACAGATTGTTGGGAGATGTGGTTACGTATAAAATACTACCAAATAACCCCACTGACCAATTCAAACGAGAACTGTTAGAATTATTAAATGAAGGATATAGAGATGGAATCCTTGATAGATCTGAATGGGAATACCTAAACATGGAATCCCCAAGCATTCCAATATTTTACCACCTACCAAAACTTCATAAAGATGCCACCAATCCCCCCGGATGCCCGATAGTTTCGGGAATAAAATCTCTAACTGCGAACCTCTCAGGTTATATTGATACGTTCCTAAAAAAATTCAGTAAGGAAGTTAAAATCTTATGTACAGGATAGTATTCAAATATATGATAAATACGTACTAGTTACGTGTGATGTTAGCTCTTTGTACACGGTCATAGACCACAAACATGGGTGTAATGCAGTAAAAGAAGTCCTCACACAAAGTGGGGAGCTTGACAAACTACAGATCAAATTTATAGTGGACTGTAAACATCATATACTAACCCACAACTATTTCTGGTACGACAACCAATACTATCTGCAAATTAGGGGAACTGCCATGGGTACCAGATTTGCTCCAAATTATGCCAACATCCTCATGGGGATGTGGGAGGACAATTACATCTGGTCGGGTCATGAATATGGAGCAAATCTGGTATCCTGGCACAGATATATTGATGATATATTATTTGTATGGGATGGCAGTGTAGAGTTACTTGATATCTTCCTAGCACAGCTAAATAATAATCCCTATAACTTAAAATTTACAAACAAATACAGTCATGATAGTATAGAGTTTCTGGATCTGACACTATACGTTTCCAATGGAGTATTGGAAACTAAGACATTTGTAAAAGAAGTAGACTGTCATAATTTCCTAATGGGTTATAGTGGACATCTAGATAGATGGATTGACAACATTCCCCTAGGTCAACTGCAAAGGGTGCGAAGGAATTGCACACAAGAACACACATATGACTAACAAGCACACGAACTGATGGAAAGGTTTACTGAAAGAAAATATAAGAAGGAAGTGGTAGAAGAAGCATATCACAAAGTCACTCAGATGGAAAGATCAGAACTAATGACATATAAACAGAACAAGGATAAAGGCAGGAAAGGAGAAAAAGACAAAATCTCTGTACCATTTGTTACCAGATATAATAATTCTTCTAAACACATTAGGAGAATATTCCATAAACATTGGAATATTTTACACCAAGATCCAATATTGCAGCAAATATTGCCAGCAAAACCTGAAATAATATTCACGAAGGCCCCAAATCTGAAACAAAAATTGGCCCCAAGTTGTTTAAGGAAAGAATGTGTTAAACCGGTGAATGTTACTAATGTTTTTTTCAAATGTCAGACATGTAGAGGTTGTAAGCTAAACTCCAACACACAAAAGACTGCAACTCAAACTATGTTATTTACATGTTGCAATGTCCATGTAACAAGCAGTACATAGGTATAACAACAAGAAAACTGAAGTTGTGGGTAGCAGAGCACATAAAGAACATAGAGCGAGGGTTCATGCAACATAGTGTATCGAAACATTTTAAAGAACACCATGGGGTTCATGCAGTAAGCAGCGGAAAGGCAATTCTCGCCACTTTCCCGCCAAAAAAGCCTACCCCTATTCAGTAACGGCCGAGAAAGTGGCGAGATTAAAAAAAAACGCCAGTTTTGCTGGCGTTTTTTTTTTTCCGCCGGTGGCGGGGCGAGAAAGCACTTTTCGCCTAAAAATTCAACTTTTTCCGCCACGCTGTATTCTAGTAGAAGCGAGTAGCTAAGCGGAGCTATTCGCCTCTCTAGAATGGCGTTTTGCTGGCGGATCAGCCACGCCAGAAAAAGATGGCTAGTTGCTGCTCAGAGGCAGCGGATGAGCGGCGGATCGGCACTTAGAAAACATTCTGGCCTTTTTCCTGGCTGGGATTGATGCCTGTGGGTCTCCGGAGCTGATACCATTAATACCAGCACCGGACCCCCCCGGCATGCATCCGAGGCAGGAAAAATGCATTTAAAGGCCACTTCATTACCTTAGCGGCTAACCGCTAAGGTAATGAAGGGGTTAAACAGCCGTGCCAGCTTTATTGTGGGTAGCGGGGGTGGGTGAAGGGGGTATTTGGCCCTTATTGTTTGTTTAGGGCTTGCGGGGGGGTTGCGGGTGCACTTAACCCCTTCACGACCGTAACGGTTAATACCGCTACGGTCATGAAGGGGTTAAGGCCTCCCGCTACCCCCCCCCCGCAAGCCCTAAACAAACCACCGTTGGGGCTAATACCCCCTTCACCCACCCCCACTACCCACAATGAAAAAAACATACACACAACAGCCCCACACTAACTAAATAAATATATAAATATAAATATAAATATATTTATATATATATATATATATATATATATTACCCCAACAACACCTATACCCCCCTAACATACAAAACACTAATGGGCACAATGACTATTATCCACAAATGGATAATAGTGCAGTTGTCCATTTAAAATACATACAGAACAATAAAGACATTAAATACATATAGCACTCACCCATGTGCGGCTGCCACGATGAAGGCCATCCTCATCTTCATCCTGCCCATGCCCCATCCGCTTCTGCAAAACAGACACAAGAATAAAAACATCCAATGTAATGTCCCCTAACCCCTTCATCACCATAGCGGTTATTAACCGCTACAGTCATTAAGGGGTTAACCCACCATCACCCACATACCCTCCCCCACTAACCCCCCCAGCCAATACCTCCTCCCCCCAACACATACAGTACAATAATGTGCCAAATAACTATTATCCACATACGGATAATACATTATTTGGCCATTATTAAACACATTAAATACCGTAGTAAAATAAAGAAAATTCTACTAACCTCATCAATAAGAAGGCTCCGTCGCCAGCATCATCCTTGGGGTCCGTTGCCAAAATAATAAATAGCCAATACATTTCAATAACATTCACATACCAATGAACCCCTTAATCACCTTATCGGGTACTAACCTCAAAGGTAATTAAGGGGTGAAGCCATCCTACAATGGCAACACCACGTATGCATAACATCCTCAATGAATTAAAAAGCAATTTCCTAAACACATCTCATGTAATCATTCAATCAGAAGCCTCAAATGCCACTTAAAACATTGCATTTACAGTGTATACATGTAGCATAACATGTAAGCTACATGTCCATGCTGCAAATCAATGTTAACAATACAATAATCCAACTAAAATAGCCTGACATCACAAGAAGTATATTATTTAATCCAATATAGTCACCAGCAATGAATTAACAGACATAAATTACATCCCTAAACAATTAACATACCATCCATACCAATTACACAATTAACTACAGCTATCGTTACAGAGAACAAGTTCAAAACATACCAAAAAGTACACCAAAAATAACTATATACTAAAGCAACCCTCAACAGGACCTACAGTACAGCATAGAAGCCCAAAAATTACATCTCTCTCATAATAAAATACATTTAGCACACATCTAAGCATAGCAGCATAGCCAAAATCATTAACAATAGGGCAAATCAAGCTTTTACAACACTATCATTTATTACCCTGTATGTATATATCTCCCTAGACATATATACATACATTCATACATACAGTGGCAAGAAATGATATGCATAAACAAAAAACACATGTAAAAAACTCTTTTCAAAAAATTAACACGTTAAATAAAATACATTTCTTTAGTTCACTTACCATTACTTGGCCCCACCGACTCCCGTTGAACACCTTACTCACGAACCAATCCACGATCAGGAACCCATAAAATAAAAAACCATAAAATAATAAACTTTAAAATAATAAAACACGACAATCCAGGGGTCTTCTAGTTGTAATCCATCTTCATCTGTATTCTTCTACCTTCTTCCGGGGTCTTCTCCCCGTCTGCGGCCACGCCCTGGTCTTCTTTCTTCTCCGGAGATCCTTCCTCCGCGGCGTCTTGCTTAAAAATGAGACGACATAGGCTTTTAAAGGCCTATGACGGCACATTTTCGTCATATGGTTCCCACGGCCCTGATTGGGCCGTGAAAGCCATGTGTTTTGGCCGATGTAAAAAAAATTGATGACGTCACTTAAAGGGAATGAAAGCACAGCCAATCAGAATGGCTTTGCTTCAATTGCCTTTAAGATGACGTCATGAAAAGACACATGGCCGTCCACACATGGTACAGTAGCCAATCAGAGCGTGGGAACTCCATCCTTACTCTGATTGGCTCTAGTACCATGTGACAGAGGCTTGGGGGAGAAAGGATGTGACGTCAATGAAAACCTGTCACATGGTACTAGAGCCAATCAGAGTAGGGATGGAGTTCCCACGCTCTGATTGGCTACCGTACCATGTGTGGACGGCCATGTGTCTTTTCATGACGTCATCTTTAAGGCAATTGAAGCAAAGCCATTCTGATTGGCTGTGCTTTCATTCCCTTTAAGTGACGTCATCAATTTTTTTTACATTGGCCAAAACACATGGTTTTCACGGCCCAATCAGGGCCGTGGGAACCATAAGACGAAAATGTGACGTCATAGGCCTTTAAAAGCCTATGTCGTCTCATTTTGAAGCAAGACGCCGCGGAGGAAGGACCTCCGGAGAAGAAAGAAGACCAGGGCATGGCCGCAGACAGGGAGAAGACCCCGGAAGAAGGTAGAAGAATACAGATGAAGATGGATTACAACTAGAAGACCCCTGGATTGTCGTGTTTTATTATTTTAAAGTTTATTATTTTATGGTTTTTTATTTTATGGGTTCCTGATCGTGGATTGGTTCGTGAGTAAGGTGTTCAACGGGAGTCAGTGGGGCCAAGTAATGGTAAGTGAACTAAAGAAATGTATTTTATTTAACTTGTTAATTTTTTTAAAAGATTTTTTAACATGTGTTTTTTTTTTATGCATATCATTTCTTGCCACTGTATGTATGTATGTATATATGTCTAGAGAGATATATACATACAGGGTAAGAAATGATAGTGTTGTAAAAGCTTGATTTGCCCTATTGTTAATGATTTTGGCTATGCTGCTATGCTTAGATGTGTGTTAAATGTATTTTATTATGAGAGAGATATAATTTTTGGGCTTCTATGCTGTACTGTAGGTCCGGTTGAGGGTTGCTTTAGTATATAGTTATTTTTGGTGTACTTTTTGGTATGTTTTGAACTTGTTCTCTGTAACGATAGCTGTAGTTAATTGTGTAATTGGTATGGATGGTATGTTAATTGTTTAGGGATGTAATTCATGTGTGTTTATTCATTGATGGTGACTTTATTGGATTAAATAAAATACTTCTGTGATGTCAGGCTATTTTAGTTGGATTATTGTATTGTTAACATTGATTTGCAGCATGGACATGTAGCTTACATGTTATGCTACATGTATACACTGTAAATGCAATGTTTTAAGTGGCATTTGAGGCTTCTGATTGAATGATTACATGAGATTTGTTTAGGAAATTGCTTTTTAATTCATTGAGGATGTTATGCATACGTGGTGTTGCCATTGCAGGATGGCTTCACCCCTTAATTACCTTTGAGGTTAGTACCCGATAAGGTGATTAAGGGGTTCATTGGTATGTGAATGTTATTGAAATGTATTGGCTATTTATTATTTTGGCAACGGACCCCAAGGATGATGCTGGTGATGGAGCCTTCTTATTGAGGAGGTTAGTAGAATTTTCTTTATTTTACTACGGTATTTAATGTGTTTAATAATGGCCAAATAATGTATTATCCCTATGTGGATAATAGTTATTTGGCACATTATTGTACTGTATGTGTTGGGGGGAAGGGGTATTGGCTTGGGGGGGTTAGAGGGGGAGGGTATGTGGGTGATGGTGGGTTAACCCCTTAATGACTGTAGCAGTTAATAACCGCTATGGTGATTAAGGGGTTAGGGGACATTACAGTGGATGTTTTTATTCTTGTGTCTGTTTTGCAGAAGCGGATGGGGCAAGGGCAGGATGAAGATGAGGATGGCCTTCATCGTGGCAGCCGCACATGGGTGAGTGCTATATGTATTTAATGTCTTTATTGTTCTGTACGTATTTTAAATGGACAACTGCACTATTATCCATTTGTGGATAATAGTAATGTTGCCCATTACTGTATTGTATGTTGTGTATTGCTGCTATGTTTATGGGGGGCATTTGTCCCCAATAAACATGCTACTATGCGTTAACCCCTTCATTGCCTTAGCGGCTATCCGCTATGGTAATGAAGCAGCATTAATGTATTTTAATAATATTGTGCGGGAGCAGGGGGCCCCCTGAGCTAAACCGCATTTATTTGTGGCTCAGAGACCCCCAGCTTCCCGAGTTAGAGGCCCCAGTTTGGGGCATCGGTTACAGTGTGGACGCCATGTTTATTGCGGGCACGTAGCGTATGGGACGCAATAAAGATGGCGGTGACACTGCCCACCCGATCACACATTCCGGGGCCTGTAACTCGGGAAGCAGGGGGTCCCTGGTCCACAAAGTGATGCGGATCAGCTTGGGGGACCCCCTGCTCACTGTACAGTATTATTAAATAAATATTAATGCTGCTTCGCTACCATAGCAGATACCCTGTAAGGTAAGGAACGAGTCTTTATTGATGTGTGTGTTTTATTCCTAGTGTAGATGTGCAGAGGGTCTCCGAAGCAGAAACATTTTGGTTTTAGGTCCGGGGACCCCCTGCTCCCCGAGACACAGGCCCCTTTAGGGTGTGCCGGTATCCCTCAGCTTGGTTTACAGGTCGCGGTCACATGATTGGGACCTTTAAACGCAGAGGGATACCGGCACCTCATAAAGGGGTCTGTATCTCGGGAAGCAGGGGGTCCCCGGTCCTGAAACCAATGCGGTTCAGCTCCGGAGACCCCCTGCACATGTAGACTATGAATAAAAATGGTTTTAAAAATAATTTTTAATGTGCTGATGTTTGCGCCGAGAGAGCGGCGGATCTCTCTCTGCTGCAAACACAACTCGCCAGGGGACAGCTTCTCGGCAGTTTCTCGCCCAGCAGCCGTCTCACCACAGGTTACTCGCCATTTCATCAAATGGTGGTGGCGCATTCATTCGCCAGGGATTCGCCCCTTACAACATACAGCCAGTTTAACACGTCAAAAACATGGCGAATTGCTAAACTGGCTAATGCTTTTTTTCGCTGCTTACTGCATGAACCCCTATGACCAAAATCCAAATGGCTTAAACATTTTTGGAATAGATAAAATCCATCCAAATTGGAGGGGAGGGAACCAGGTCATAAAAATCTCAAGGCAGGAAACGTTTTGGATTTATACTATGAAAACGTTAATACCTTATGGCATGAATATAGACATTGACCTAGGATCCTTTCTAAAGGAATAACACACAATCCCTATGTTCTTTGTTGTGCTCCCAACATCAACTCCAGTACTATGTACTGCATTGACAACAGGAGTGCACTATAGATTATCCACATGTACTGATGTTTGATATAACGGCTGCTTATATCATGACTCACGATCTCGAAGTCTCTTACTATGTCTGTGATTTACTATGTTTGTGTATAATGGATAAAATCATCATCATTGTTGTTAGAGGGTATATACTCTATATAGTTCTTTTGTGACCGACACGAATGATTCATTTTAAAATATACTGTATGAATCATACCTCTAGTCTTATGTTTATCAAATATGTATTAATACATCTTGTTCAATTAACTAGCCTATACAATCGAAAAATACTAGTCCATCAGTTCTGTGCTTATTATATCCTTAGTATGTTTGCTGTTAATTAGCATCAACACATGACAAAAGGTCACTAACTAATTAAATACTATCAGTTTATTAAATATGACAACTATCTATGTCTACGACATTATCCAGATTATTAGATCCTATACAACAATGACTAAATATAACTCTTATATCCATGTATATATATATATATGTTCCCCTTGTTCTGTCTCATAAAGACAAACACACTCCATATGTACATATGCCCACTATATGATGTATCTATCCTTTGCTACATAACTATTCTTGTCCAGTGTCGATATTGTTAGTATTGAAATAAGAACAAACAATCATAGACATAATTGAACAGAATTTCTTTATTATATATTAATGCCACATTTAGAAATGGTTAAATATGATTTGATGTACAATATATAGAGGATTGTTTCTGTATTGTTTCTGTATTGCTAATAGTCATGTGATTACGTTAGAGAGTTTTATAATTATAAATTCAGACGTATATATCCTAACACAAACAAAACACCATGCACCACACGGGTTCTGATACACTATGATCCCAATATTTAAGGATTATATTTAGAATTAGTTTGTCATAAGATGTGTATTATTCACCATTTAAATTAAAAGAAATTAATTTAGACATATTTTGGTTGACACAAGATGCACTAAATCACGAGTATAAGTAGATAATATGCTTTATATTGTTCATATTGTCTCTATTGTCCATATCAGTGTAGTTAAGATATGTTACTAACTAGCAGAGTCATGTATATATATACATAGTATAACTGGTGTATTCATGTGTATATATGAATACATAATGAATATGATCTCCCTCATATATTTAGGTGTATATGAGTATACAAAATCTATATGATCTCTTTCCCTCATATATATAAATAGTACTATATTCTAGTCTTGTGATAAAATACTCTTTAGTGTTCGCAACGAGACACTTGATTCTACAATATACTAACTGTAGTCCCCCTTATAAACATCTACTTTTATTAAAGTTAACAAAATTCCATATCTAGGTGAATGCTCAAAATGGATTTAATTATGTGTAACGAGACTAATAATCATATTTGTATATACAAATTGCACAACGTCCCCCCAATAAAATCTCTGGGTGTAGGGAATTTGAGTACAAGCAATAGTATTATCCTACTAAAAGAGTCCCTTTGTTCCATAGATCTGTATTACTATATAGTCAAAAATATAAGACTCACACATGAATTGAGCTATTAAGATGCACATCAATTGAGAATATTTTTATAAGCTCCTAAATAATTTACTAGTGAATATATGTTGAATTGCACAATTAATAGTGATATAATGTAATATGTAAACATATATATTACTGAGCTGTAGTGTGTATATACAGTATTTGAATATTATTTTGTATAGTCTTTCTCTCTTCCTTAAGGATATCTTATGTATATGGTCTATAATAAGGTTTTATGCTGTATGATTAATCAATTATGAATTAGCCAATCAATCAAGGGAGGTACATTTAAATACCCTGGTAGGGATTAGGTAACGATAGCAGCCCCTGACGAAGCCCAAGTGGAGAAACGCGTAGGGCCAGCGTTATTGGAGCAGAGAGAGACACGCCGAGATACCAAGCAGAGAGACAGTCTCAGGGAGCTACGGCAGTGTTTTCCTGCACTGACAGATACCAAATCCCACGAGAGCCAAGCCGCGTCATACCGCGTCATACCACGTGATGCGGAAGTAACCGCGGACGCGAGGAGGACTGGTAATCGGTGCTTCTATACACGAGTGTGAGAGACTCGCTAAAACACTCTCTACTGCCCATATTTCACTCACAGAATGTGAGTTGACTACCTGTTTTTATTGTTTGTATATTTTTATATTAAAAAGGTTTTACACATTTTGTTCCTCCTTGTATTCCCTTCCCATCCTCCCTTATGAGATCCATCCATAGAGGAAAGTGGTTTTAAAGACCATCCGTGATTGCTGCTGCTGTTGCTGATTCCTGGGGACAAGCACTCAGAAGATCCAGAGGCCAAGGATAAGGATATTGTTTTCTCTTGAAGACAGGTTCGTCCTCCCCCCCCCTCCCCTATGCCGCATAGCGATACCTCACATATAGATGGTGGCACCAGCATCCTTAAATTTATTTAGATCAACTAACTGGAATACAGTAGTCACAAACAATTAGACCGTTTTAGGAACAGAAGTATTTGGGGATTTGGTATATAGTGGAGTCTTTAACTCCTCATGACCGTATTGACTTTTAGAGGCGGTCATTTAAATGCGCTCACACTCCGGCATCACTGACAAATTAAGTTTAGATCAATACATAACAAAGATCAAACATATAAGGGTGCTATGGAGACTTGTGAAATAGCTGATATACCTTTCAAGACACTACAGCCCCACACCAGTGGGTGGGTGAAATTATGCCTACTCTGATAATATATAATGTGTGATATCTGATGCCACCATCCTTAAAGTGATTTATCCTGTCACGACTCAAACCCTGTCAATCTCGCAGTGACAGCTCCACTGCATGGGCTCTTGTATCGAGCGCTAAACCAATCCTGTAACTATGAGAACATTATGTTTCTCATCCCAGTCCTATTAAGTTGTTAAGCAACATGGATAATACATAAGTAGAAATCTTGTGGCACATATAGTGTTAAGACAGTCCTAATCATACAACCTGTAACACAAGTCTACTTTCACATACAATCGAGCGGATAAGTCGACTTGGGTACGCCCCTCCTTTGGCCGGTCTGCATAAATAGAACGGGAGATCTCACTAGAAACCACTCCCACTACCCTGATGAAGCGCTAGAAGCGTGAAACGTACGTCGGTACGCAATGACGTCATTTCTGTGACGTCATCAGGAGGCGCGGGAGCGTGGACGCATGAGGAGTATGAGACGATCGATTCAGGAATAGCACTGAGAGAACAGGTCGTATGCCTCTATACAGCTACATAGCAGAAGCTGAGCGCATTTTTTCTGGCACTGAGGCAAAGAGAGGTTACTAGACACAAGACATAGAACGCACTATTGAGTACCATCCAGTCCGCACATATGCGATAGTAGTGTAACCAGGTTATGGGTGGCACTTCTTTAGGGATGAGTATATGCACGTGGGCTACCTGCCTAAACAAGTGAGAGGTTACACATACTGTGTGTAGAAATTGTCATCATTAGCACATAGTGCACCCTATACTATGAACCGTGACTGCATACCTGCTACTCTGTGTGTGTGTATTTATGTGTTATAGTGACGTCACCAGACTGCTAGTATTTTACATCTCTTGACGACTCAATACAGCTAACTTTCGTTGCAACTTACAAACGTAACTAAGTGCAGTATGATACATACGTACTAAGAAAAAGAAATACATAGTGTAATACTGTTAGGACATACACCAAACGAACAGACAAACAACAAATAGCAATGTTGCTGAACCACACACTGAACTAAAATAATAAATTTAATACATATATAAAATACAGTGCATTATAGCACAAATGGACAAAGTATAGTACCCGATCGATATCCTGCTGAATTGCCCGCTTACCGGAGCCAAGATGTAAAATCGCAGTCGATACTTAAAGAGAGTATCCTCTCTCACAGCGGCAGGCACAGCTCCCACCTCAACCGGTCGATTCCCGGTGTTTGCCACGTGTAGAGATGTAGTAATGGAGGCACACGTTCGTCCACGCTGTAGCAGGGGCAGGGAATCACTGTCTGTAAGTTGAGCATGCGCAGTGGTGCCCGACTCAGTGTGGATGGTTTCTCCAAGTCCCCTGCTTCTCGCGGTCGCGTATACTCCCAAGGCGGCAAATTCAAAAGTGCTTTTTAGTCACAAAGCCACACGGCAGGGCTGGCAATAGGTAACGGCAGCTGCTGGCAACGCAGGGATATCGGGGACCACCCAACGCGTTTCGGAAGCTGCTGCCTCCTTCCTCAGGGGTAAATTGAATAAAGAAGTCCCTGTGTGTCCGTTTATTTATGGGAGAAATTTAAAGGTACATGTGCCATAATAGAGTCCCGGTCATGCGCAGTAGTACAGATTCAATACTGCTGCATGTGTCAGCAACATCACGGAAAATGCTAAAACCTATTGGTTAGCAGATAAATAGTAACCTCATATACACAAAAAATTATAAATAAATAAAAACATATACACAAATAGAAACACATTTAAACATTAAAAACCTGTGATCCAAAAACACTATGATGATGCAAATCATCATTATTGGTGTTATTGTTGAAACCATTAGAGATAGACAGCATGCAATATATGGTGTCAGGAGAGAATAAACACTGACCCAATATGATGTCAAAATGCAATATTGGAGGCAATCTATATTGAATGAGATGCACTGTTTAGGAGAAACATGTTGATATACTGCATTAATGTTGCAAATGAACCTACAGTGACTACCTTTAAGTGACTTATCAAGTGTTTTATTAGATAAAAAGTGTGAAATAATGATGTCAAGAAATTAATGACAAAAAATGAGAAATTTGTGTCTTGACATATAAAACAATACATGACAAGAAACATGTGGAATAAATAATTAATAATATATACATAATGTGACTAATAAGTGTGGTGAATAATAATATAATGGAAGTTGTATGTGTAGTGAAAATATACATGCTGTAAACATGTTGCTATGTGATATATTTAATGAAGTGTGATAATGTTCATTTATCCAACAAAAATGGCTTAAGGTCAAAATCAACATTAAGGCCTTGTGGAGCCAAAGTGCAGAGTTCGTAAATCCAAAAGGATTCGCGTCTCCCTAATTGCAATGTGGTATTTCCTCCACGCCAATTTGGTGTGATCGCTTCTATGGCAGTGCATCTCAGACCTACGGGGCTTCTACCATGCACCTGGAGAAAATGATTCGAAACGCTGTGGGTAATCAAACCTTTTTTGATATTGTACTGCTGCTGCCGAGTTTATTCGAGCATTTGCCCGTTCTCGGCCGCAGCAGTAACCTGGCGCGCGCCGGAGGGTGCCGGGCACGCGCCGAAGCAGCGGAAGAGCGCCCTCCGATCGGGGCGCTCTCCCTCCCGCTGCCAGGTCCGCCGGGTCCCCCGGAACCCCCTGCCGCCGTCCCCCACATCGCGGGACACCAGGGCTCCCTCGGGGAGCCCTGGACGCGCGTGCAGGGGGCGCTGGCACCCGATGACGCGTGACCGCGCATCGGTGACGCGCGGCACGCCGAGGGAGTGGGGCTAGCAAGCCGGGGCATCCCCCGGCTTGCGGAACTAGCCCTGCTCGGATTAAGTGTGTCGGTAGTGTATATGTGTTCATAGAAGCGGCGTTTGATGGGCCTAGTTGTCATACCCACATACTGCAGACCGCAAGGACACTCAAGGAGATAGATCACATTTGTTGTATTACAATTGATTAACTGTTTGATATTGTAAACTTTTGTTGTAATTGTTGATTTAAACGTAACACTTCTACTACTGAATTTGCAGGCTGTACAGGAAATACAAGGAAAATACCCATTTATTGTTTTATTACTACAAATCTTTTGACGAGTTAAAGGACAACTGGGAGCTAGTTTTTGGCCAATATTCCGAGCTTTAGTAAATATTATCTTTGGATTTAGGGGTAAAAGATCTACCAAGTCCCTATCTTTTCTCAGAATTGGCCAATATTTGTATAGAGTTTGTTTGATGGCCGGAGCCATCTGATTATATTGAGTAATAAACGGAATATTTATAGAAAAACTGTTTTTATTTTTTTGTTTATATTGTAGAAGTACTTCTATCAATTTGGTCTACTTCATAAATAGCTCGATCTAAGTTATTGGAGGAATAGTTTCTGCTAATGAATTTATCTTTTAAATCATGTGCCTGCTGATGGAAAGTTTCAGTAGTTGAATTGTTACGCTTCAATCTGGTAAACTGACCTTTGGGGATGTTGTTGAACCATGTGGGGTTGTGATGACTGTTGGCATGTAAATAATTGTTTGCCTGTACCTTCTTGAAAAATGTTTTAGTATGTAATTTATTATTCATAACATAAATGACCAAATCTAAAAATTCAATGGATGTGTTACTAGAATTAAAAGTGAATTTTAAATTAAAAGGATTGTCATTCATATAAAGCTGAAAAAGTTCCAATTGTTGAGTTGAGCCTGACCAAATGAAAATGATGTCATCTATGTAGCGCCGCCAGAGTACCAGGCTTGCTCCAAATGGACAACCTGACCAGATATATTGATTTTCCCAGTTGCCCATGAATAGGTTGGCATAACTGGGAGAAAACCTGGTACCCATAGCGGTGCCACATACCTGCAAATAATAAGAGTTATTAAAATTAAAATTATTATGAGTTAGTATAAATTGAATGCTTGAAATTAAAAATGTTTTAAATGAATCTGTAACTGAAGAATCTAAGTCCAGGAAACGGCCAACAGCATCACAACCCTGACCATGGTCAATGACTGTATACAGTGAGGTAACATCTGCTGTTACCAGATGATAATGTGACTGCCATTGAGTGTCGTTGAGGGTCTGCAGTATGTGGGTAGTATCCCTAAGATAAGATGGGAGCTGATTGACGTGCGGTTGAAGATGATGATCTATATATTGGGATAAGTGGGAAGTGAGTGATTGAATACCGGATATTATAGGGCGACCTGGTGGATGTTGTAGATTTTTATGAATTTTTGGTATAATGTAAAATATTGGAATGATGGGGTATGGATTATATAAAAACTCGAACTCTTGTTTTGTTAGGATCTGATGATCAAGCCCTGTATTTAGAAATTTTAATAATTGTTTTTGGTATGTTTCCGTGGGATTTGAGGAGAAGGGTTGGAAGGTGGACCTATCTCCCAGGATGCGCAAAGATTCCTCGATATAGAAATCCCTGTCCATAATTACCAACCCCCCTCCCTTGTCAGCAGATTTGATAACGATGGAATCATTTTCTCCAAGTGCACGCAGAATTCCCTTTTCTTCAATAGAAAGATTGTCTCGTTTAATCTTAAATTGACGACTTTGTGTTTCCAGATCGTCGGACACCATCTTTGCAAATGTATTGACAAAGGCGCCGCCTACGAATCTGGGATAAAAAGTGGAAGGGTTTTTAAATTTGGAACCTGTAACAGGTGCTGGATTAATGGGTAAAGCCCACGCAGCCTAGCGTGTGTAGCTGACATCTTGGCCCGAACTCGGCGCAACAGTGGTGTGAGCTGCACAGAAGTACTGTGTTCTATCTGCCACAAGCTGCGAGAAGTGACCAGTGCCGAGGGGAAAACACACGCATTCTGACGTGTGCAACCACCATCCTGGCCCGAATCCTGATGCGGTAGCAGTGTGAGCTGGAAAGAGAGAGGGGATACTCTCAGATATATCCACTGACTGTTTATATCTTTCGTCCGGTGAGTGGGCACTCCACCTGGTGCAGCTGATAATTGGTCCCATATTAATTGTCCTAATAATTGCTATATTACTTGTGCTTTATTATTTGTATATGTTTTTTATGTCCAGTGTTTTTAAATCATTTTATTAAATGTTGTCATATTCATCTCACCCTTGATCTCAGCTGATAAATATTTAATTAGTATTGTTCACATATATGTTGTTTGTTTTTACAGTATTACACTATGTTTTGTGTTTTTTTATATTTTTTTTAAGCACATCTTTACCGCTTGGAATCCACATCGGTCTCTTCCTGTTGGTGAATATATCCTTTTATTGTTGGCGCCTTTTAATACTAATCTTCTTTTTCTCTAGTTTGTCACCTGACCAGGGGGTCAGTTCTAGTATTTAGGCAGCCCCCTATGTGAGGCATCACTCATAATAGGGTTTGTTCATATATATAGTTAGCGCTACCTAATCTGTGTCTACATCTGTTGTTCCCCCTAAGGTTAACAGCTTTCTATATTATCATTATGTCTCTGTTATTTGCACAAAGAGTTAGCAGAAATATTGATATCAATCGTATATTTTCTGACGATGAAGTTCCAATTGTTGTTGACACTGTCCAAAATGATATACAAGAAATGGCAGACAAATTGGAAAAACTTCTCATTAATGAGAATAAACAATTGTGGGATGCAATTACAATAGAAAAATATGTGGAACAAAAACGTATTCCACGTGGGCTGAGATTATTCAAAAAACCCACCAGTGATTTTCAAAGTGAATCATTCATTCTTGAATGGAATCGCATCCTTGACAATTGTTCTTTTGAATTGATGCGTCTTTTGATATCAAAACGCAAAGTATGCCTTGAAACATTAGATAAGGAAATCAATGACATGAAAGGATATTTTGAAAAATATAAAGACCACAGCGAGTTACCTATGTTAGAATCTAGAATTAAAAACAAAATGGACAAATTACAGAATGAAACTATCACTTCTAAACAGGTGAAGTTTCAACGTGACAAAATTGACTACGCAACTGGCTGTTATAGAAATTGGAAAAAATCTAAACAAGATTTTGAAAGAACAAAATCTAATAAAGATAAACATACCAAAGATTATTCCCATAAAATTCCATCTACTTACAGGAAAACCATCCCCAGTAATAGAACCACTTTTAACGAGCCAGTGCAATTTGTGTCACCAAAACCACAAAGGAAATCACATACACAACCCAAACCCAATTTGGTTAGACAAACATCCAGACCCAATATACAATCATCAAATACTAGTTCCCAAAGTGCCCCAGTTGCATCTACTAGTTCTAACAATCAATTAGAGAAAGAAATGGATAATATCTTTGATCAATATAACCATCACAACAAATACCAGCCCCTAATTGATTTAGATAGAGAACGACATCACACTGCCTCCGGTCTTGAAGAAGAGAGGGCAACATTCTCTTTTTTAGATTGGAGACAGTCCAAGGACCCAAAAAATGCCAAAGAAGCAATAAGGGACCTATTGGGGAGAGATGGGTCTACAAGGGACGCACACAACCAAAAGCGAAAAAACACCTTAGAGGAACGAGAGGAGGGCGAAAGAATGGAAAAGGTAACAAAACATTACAAACCAAATCAGGGAATAACAATATATTCAATATTAGTAAATACCTAGTTACAGCAAAAGAAAACTTTTTATTAACTAAGGGATTATCTTTTGCCCCAGCAACAGGACCTGGTAGCTTTAAGTTGTACATAGATATTCAACGCTATGTACGAAAGCTATGCCTCAAGAAATATTTTCTCAGAGATGCGCTAACTAGATCAGATGGAAACAGTCAACTACCCATCTCTGGTGCACCCCAAAAAAATTAATTTTTTAAAAATCCATCAACGTTCTTCCCCAAATTGGTAAGTGGTCCATTTGTGGATACATTTGCCCAAATGGTCACTGATGATATTGAGGTTCAAAGCCGTAATTTCAAGATCAGACATGACAACCTTAGTGTGGAAGATAAAAATACTCTACGTGCACTTGAGGAAAATGATGTAATAATTATAAAACCTGCTGATAAAGGGGGGGGGGGTTGGTCATCATGGACAAATCATATTATATCAAAGAATCTCTCAGGATTCTGGGAGATGTGTCCACGTACCAACCCCTCCCCTCTGACCCCACTATTCCATATCAACAATCACTGTGTAAATTTCTCACTACTGGTTTAGACCAACAAATCATCACAAAACAAGAATTTGATTTCCTTTATAATTTATACCCACGTATTCCTTTGTTTTACATCATACCAAAGATTCATAAAAATCTAGAGTTTCCCCCCGGCCGACCGATAATATCGGGAATACAATCTTTAACTTCACACTTATCCCAGTATATCGATAATAAACTTCAAACATACGTTGTGCAGTTGCCCTCCTATGTAAGGGACACTACCCACATATTGCAGACCCTAAAGGACATCCAATGGAAGTCACATTATTATTTTGTCACAGCTGATGTTAGTTCTTTATACACTGTTATTAACCACACACATGGATGTAAAGCCATTTCTGACACACTAGATAAAGATTCAACCATGTCCACAGATCAAAAAACATTTATAATTTCTGGTATCCAATTTATTTTAAAACACAATTTTTTCAATTTCATGTCCAAATATTATTTACAGATATGTGGCACCGCCATGGGTACCAAGTTCGCTCCCAGTTATGCGAATTTATTTATGGGTAGCTGGGAAGAACATCATATATGGTCCAGTTGCCCTTTTGGAGCGAATTTGGTCCTATGGTGGCGCTACATAGATGATATTATTTTTATATGGTCAGACACTTTAGAGCACTTAGAAGAATTCAAACAGTATATGAACAATAACACATATAATTTAACGTTCACCTTTAATTCTAGTTCTACATCTATAGAATATCTGGATTTACTCATCTCGGCCATTAATGATCAAATAGTAACTCGTACCTACTTCAAACCAGTACAGGCAAATAATTACCTCCATGCACGCAGTCACCATAACCCGTCTTGGGTTAAAAACATACCCAAAGGACAATTTATTAGATTAAAACGAAACAGTTCATGTGCCGAAACATTCCAAAATCAAGCTAAAGATTTAAAGAAAAAATTTCTGGATAGAGAGTATTCTTCTAAAGATCTTGACAAAACGATAACTGAAGTGGCAGCAATGGAAAGATCTAGGGGCCTATGCAGAGTCGTCCGAATACATGCCATTCGGCATGTATTCGGCAGAATTTGCTTCCCGTATGCACAGAGGCTTCCTTGAGTGGCGAAATTTGAAATTTTCGCCAGGAGATTTGCTAGGCGGCAGCATCCCGCCAATGTGTTGGCGAGAAGCGTGTTTTTTTTAAATTTCGCCATGTTTCTAGGTTCGGCATATGCAGGAAAGGGCAAAGTGTGGTATTCGGCATGTGTGCTTGAATTCTCAGCGCTGAAGTCGCCAATTGTGCGCGCCAGGAAAAAACGGCAGTAGCCGTCCAGTTCACTGGAAAGTGCTGTCAGTTAGTAAGGGGAAGCGGAGGAGCGGTCACGTGACCGCTCCCATCCAATGGGTCTGCAGCCGGTTCCCTACAGAGCCGTCATTGCCAGACAGAAGGTGGGGTGTGTGTGTGTGATGCCCCGATCGCTGTCTCCCTTCTGCCCTGGTCCCTGCCCCCCTTCTGCTCCGGTCCCTGCCCCCCTTCTGCTCCGGTCCCTGTCTCCTGTGTGTGTGTGTGTGTGTGTGTGTGCATTGTGTGCCGTGTGTGTGTGTGTGTGTGTGTGTGTGTTTGCATTGTGTGTGTGTATGTGTATGTGCATGCATGCATGTGTGTGTATGTGTGCATGTGTGTGTATGCATGTATGCATGTGTGTGTATGTGTACTGCTGCCGAGTGCGGGGCTTCAGATCGCAATAAG
This sequence comes from Ascaphus truei, assembly GCF_040206685.1. Taxonomy (NCBI): domain Eukaryota; kingdom Metazoa; phylum Chordata; class Amphibia; order Anura; family Ascaphidae; genus Ascaphus; species Ascaphus truei. The sequence goes on along the minus strand of NC_134494.1, from coordinate 53,930,327 downwards.
CTGCTGGGCTTGGGGGGAGGGGGGGGTCAGTATTGCTGCCGAGTGCAGGGCTTCACATTGCGATCAGCTGCTGGGCTTGGGGGGAGGGGGGGGGTCAGTAGTGCTGCCGAGTGCAGGGCTTCACATTGCGATCAGCTGCTGGGCTTGGGGGGAGGGCATCACGCTGTCACAAACCTGTCCAGATCCATGCCAACTGCTGTCACTATATGTGGCTCCCAAATCTCTGATGCACACAGGGCATTGACAAAGCAATAGGGTGAATATGCCTCTATACACATAACATTGCCATGTCAGCAAAAACTCTGAGCATTACAGTATAAGCAGTATACAGTATATAACAATATATAAGCATGTGTGTGGCTATGTGTATCTGTGTGAGTATGCATGTACAGATCAGTATATATCAGTATGCCTATGTCTCAACTGTGCCTTTGTGTATCAGTGTCTGTAAATGTGTGTGTATACAGTATTGTGTGTCTGTCTGAGTATCAGTGTATATTCCTGTGTGTCTGTCTATCACTGTGTATTATTGTGTATCTGTCTGAGTATCAGTATGTATTGCTGTGTGTCTGTCTATCAGTATGTACACTGTCTGTCACTGAATGTCTATGACTGTAGCTAATAAAAATTGTAAAAGTGTAAAGAGAAGGTTTTTTTTTCAGTATCTGCAGCTTCACAGTGCTTCTACCACTTTAACAGAGAGACGCGCGCTGTTTCTCTGGTATGTAACTATGCAGAAGCCGTCACTAAGACACTGTGCCAGGAATGTGGTGTTTACTTTAGAAATTTCCCGGCCACTTGAATTGAAGTCTTGCGAGACTCACGAGCGCGACTTTCACCCGCAGTGACTGAAAATATAGCCAGATGTAAGTAAGACTAAGGAAATCATTTGTATAAAAAGATTAGTGGTTAAATTACACCCTGGGCATATGCTAGGCACAGATGCAGTGCCATTAATGCTTGCACTGCAGATAAACAGCAATTTCCCGCCCACTTGAATTGAAGTCTCGCGAGACTCACGAGCGCGACTTTCACCCGCAGTGACTGAAAATATAGCCAGATGTAAGTAGCTCAGTCTGAAATGGCGCGATTAACACTCGCCAATCATACACTTTGAGACTTGATTGACGATTTGTCCTTTCTGAATCAGGCTCAATAAATACGCCACAATGTTGAACTTTTACAACAATGGCAATTTATTATGCCGTTCCTCTCTGCATAGGCCCCCTAATCTTTTACAATATAAGAATAAAGATAGAAATAAAACTGCTAATCTTAGCTTTATAACACAATACAATCAGATGGCACCAAATATAAGGAAAATATTTAAAAAATATTGGCCAATCCTCAAAAAAGATAAAGAGCTTGAAGGTATTTTGCCAGAACATCCTCAGATAGTATTCACTAGAGCACCAAACATCGGACGCAAATTAGCTCCCAGCTGCCCATCTTTACAAACAAAGTTACGTAATACAGTCATAAATAAAGGATATTTCCCATGTCAAAGGTGTACTGCGTGCAAATATAGTATAAAAACATCTAACTACACATCCAATAAGACATCCAAAAAATATATAATTCAACAACACATCACTTGTAAAAGTTCATTTGTAGTATATCTATTGGAATGTCCGTGTGGTCTGCAATATGTGGGTATGACCACTAGACCTGTCCAAAGACGCATATATGAACATATATATAACATCAGGAGAGGGTTAACAACGCACAACGTATCTCATCATTTTCAACAGGTGCACAACCAAGATCCCACTGGTTTGAAATGTATGGCAATTGAAAGTATCACTCCAAATTGGAGAGGAGGAAATGTTGTGAGTCAACTGGGGAGACGTGAGTCCTATTGGATATATGAGCTAAAGACTCTCTCCCCATTAGGCCTCAACGTTGACTTCGATTTAAAATCCTTTCTGGTAAACTAATTTAAGATGCCATTTGTCCATTCTGTTTTGTTCTTTTCTTTCACACTAATGGTTACAATAGAGATAACCAATATTATTGCATGAATATTGAATTCCAGACAATTTTATTTGTAATTTTTAAATGGATTATTGTGTAATATGTACCAAAGTTATATGTATGTCACACACTACACTTATAGCAAGTACTATCACTTTAAAAGTACACACAAATATACTTACTCTTTGGATATTCGTATTCTTTATTATTAGTGATTCTTCATTTTTTGAAATACACTATAAATTATACTCACTTATATTATTTAACATTTATAAATTTACACTAAATTAACAATATTATTCTTAATATATTGGATTATTCATTATTCTCCATGTCACTTCATTTGTTAACATTAGATACATAGTTACACTTATTTCACGTTCTTAATAAATTCCATCACCATCACATATGTAGTATCCGTTATACACACACATCACTTACACTGTTAAAGATCATATTTTATTTTAGTATATCACTGCACACACTACACAGTTTAGCTTAGATTTTTTATTCATTTATCATATTCTTATAGCACTCTTCTAGTGCTATTATTCACTGATGCACTAATCACATAATTTTTCAGCTGAGATCGTTATTTTAACTTTGTTTGTATTCGTTTTTTGCTATTAAGTCTCACTGCGCATGTGTGAACAAATGGACATTGCTTTCCACACAATATGACATGCGCATGTGCAACAATTAAATTAGGGTGTTTATTGGACTTAATTGGACACCTATAAAAGAGGACACTATGGGACACATCTTTAGAACCCCTGAGGAAGAGAGCAGCCCGCTCTCAAAACGCGTAGGGTTAATTTGTTGGGACCTGAACCACTACACCTGAGTTGCTTCCAAGTACCAGTGACGAATCAGCTGTTTATCTACTATACCCCAAACCAGCTCGAATCTGCTGTAGCGAATTTGCCGCCAGCCGCGAGGAGGGAACGCCAAGGGGAAGGAAGCCCACGCAGCCTAGCGTGTGTAGCTGACATCTTGGCCCCGAACTCGGCGCAACAGCGGTGTGAGCTGCACAGAAGTACTGTGTTCTATCTGCCACAAGCTGCGAGAAGTGACCAGTGCCGAGGGGAAAACACACGCAGTCTGACGTGTGCAACCACCATCCTGGCCCGAATCCTGATGCGGTAGCAGTGTGAGCTGGAAAGAGAGAGGGGATAATCTCAGATATATCCACTGACTGTTTATATCTTTCGTCCGGTGAGTGGGCACTCCACCTGGTGCAGCTGATAATTGGTCCCATATTAATTGTCCTAATAATTGCTATATTACTTGTGCTTTATTATTTGTATATGTTTTTTATGTCCAGTGTTTTTAAATCATTTTATTAAATGTTGTCATATTCATCTCACCCTTGATCTCAGCAGATATATATATTTAATTAGTATTGTTCACATATATGTTGTTTGTTTTTACAGTATTACACTATGTTTTGTGTTTTTTTATATTTTTTTTAAGCACATCTTTACCGCTTGGAATCCACATCGGTCTCTTCCTGTTGGTGAATATATCCTTTTATTGTTGGCGCCTTTTTAATACTAATCTTCTTTTTCTCTAGTTTGTCACCTGACCAGGGGGTCAGTTCTAGAATTTAGGCAGCCCCCTATGTGAGGCATCACTCATAATAGGGTTTGTTCATATATATAATTAGCGCTACCTAATCTGTGTCCCGACCTGGTGGATGTTGTAGATTTTTATGAATTTTTGGTATAATGTAAAATATTGGAATGATGGGGTATGGATTATATAAAAACTTGAACTCTTGTTTTGTTAGGATCTGATGATCAAGCCCTGTATTTAGAAATTTTAATAATTGGTAAATTAGAGTTGGGATCAAGTCTTGAAACTGCATCTTTATTGAAATATTTTTTAAGACATAGTTTTCTAACATATCTTTGCACGTCCACATATAGTTTAAAACTATTAGGACCTGAGACAGGGGCAAAGGAAAGACCCTTAGATAACAATGATCTTTCTTTAGCTGTGATGGGGTATTTGCTAATATTAAAAATATTAGTGTAATCACCTTTTAATGCTTCATGATTTTTCCTCCCCTTTCTACCTCCTCTTTTTCCTCTAGTGTATTTTTTCTCTTTCTGTCTCTTGAAGTCCCTTCTCTCCCCAAGAGATCTCTTATTGCTTCTCGTGCCTGTTGCTGCTCTTTTGTTTTCCTCCAATCTAAAAAAGAAAAGGTTTGCTTGTTATCTTTTTCCCCATCCGCAGCGCGATGTTCCTGCTCAAAATCCACTAGAGGCTGATACTTATTATTATGATGGTTCGAGTTTTTATATAATCCATACCCCATCATTCCAATATTTTACATTATACCAAAAATTCATAAAAATCTACAACATCCACCAGGTCGCCCTATAATATCCGGTATTCAATCACTCACTTCCCACTTAACCCAATATATAGATCATCATCTTCAACCGCACGTCAATCAGCTCCCATCTTATCTTAGGGATACTACCCACATACTGCAGACCCTCAACGACACTCAATGGCAGTCACATTATCATCTGGTAACAGCAGATGTTACCTCACTGTATACAGTCATTGACCATGGTCAGGGTTGTGATGCTGTTGGCCGTTTCCTGGACTTAGATTCTTCAGTTACAGATTCATTTAAAACATTTTTAATTTCAAGCATTCAATTTATACTAACTCATAATAATTTTAATTTTAATAACTCTTATTATTTGCAGGTATGTGGCACCGCTATGGGTACCAGGTTTTCTCCCAGTTATGCCAACCTATTCATGGGCAACTGGGAAAATCAATATATCTGGTCAGGTTGTCCATTTGGAGCAAGCCTGGTACTCTGGCGGCGCTACATAGATGACATCATTTTCATTTGGTCAGGCTCAACTCAACAATTGGAACTTTTTCAGCTTTATATGAATGACAATCCTTTTAATTTAAAATTCACTTTTAATTCTAGTAACACATCCATTGAATTTTTAGATTTGGTCATTTATGTTATGAATAATAAATTACATACTAAAACATTTTTCAAGAAGGTACAGACAAACAATTATTTACATGCCAACAGTCATCACAACCCCACATGGATCAACAACATCCCCAAAGGTCAGTTTACCAGATTGAAGCGTAACAATTCAACTACTGAAACTTTCCATCAGCAGGCACATGATTTAAAAGATAAATTCATTAGCAGAAACTATTCCTCCAATAACTTAGATCGAGCTATTTATGAATTAGACCAAATTGATAGAAGTACTCTTCTACAATATAAACAAAAAAATAAAAACAGTTCTTCTATAAATATTCCGTTTATTACTCAATATAATCAGATGGCTCCGGCCATCAAACAAACTCTATACAAATATTGGCCAATTCTGAGAAAAGATAGGGACTTGGTAGATCTTTTACCCCTAAATCCAAAGATAATATTTACTAAAGCTCGGAATATTGGCCAAAAACTAGCTCCCAGTTGTCCTTTAACTCGTCAAAAGATTTGTAGTAATAAAATAATAAATGGGTATTTTCCTTGTATTTCCTGTACAGCCTGCAAATTCAGTAGTAGAAGTTTTACGTTTAAATCAACAATTACAACAAAAGTTTACAATATCAGACAGTTAATCAATTGTAATACAACAAATGTGATCTATCTCCTTGAGTGTCCTTGCGGTCTGCAGTATGTGGGTATGACAACTAGGCCCATCAAACGCCGCTTCTATGAACACATATACAATATCAAAAAAGGTTTGATTACCCACAGCTTTTCGAATCATTTTCTCCAGGTGCATGGTAGAAGCCCCGTAGGTCTGAGATGCACTGCCATAGAAGCGATCACACCAAATTGGCGTGGAGGAAATACCACATTGCAATTAGGGAGACGCGAATCCTTTTGGATTTACGAACTCTGCACTTTGGCTCCACAAGGCCTTAATGTTGATTTTGACCTTAAGCCATTTTTGTTGGATAAATGAACATTATCACACTTCATTAAATATATCACATAGCAACATGTTTACAGCATGTATATTTTCACTACACATACAACTTCCATTATATTATTATTCACCACACTTATTAGTCACATTATGTATATATTATTAATGATTTATTCCACACGTTTCTTGTCATGTATTGTTTTATATGTCAAGACACAAATTTCTCATTTTTTGTCATTAATTTCTTGACATCATTATTTCACACTTTTTATCTAATAAAACACTTGATAAGTCACTTAAAGGTAGTCACTGTAGGTTCATTTGCAACATTAATGCAGTATATCAACATGTTTCTCCTAGACAGTTCATCTCATTCAATATAGATTGCCTCCAATATTGCATTTTGACATCATATTGGGTCAGTGTTTATTCTCTCCTGACACCATATATTGCATGCTGTCTATCTCTAATGGTTTCAACAATAACACCAATAATGATGATTTGCATCATCATAGTGTTTTTGGATCACAGGTTTTTAATGTTTAAATGTGTTTCTATTTGTGTATATGTTTTTATTTATTTATAATTTTTTGTGTATATGAGGTTACTATTTAACTGCTAACCAATAGGTTTTAGCATTTTCCGTGATGTTGCTGACACATGCAGCAGTATTGAATCTGTACTACTGCGCATGACCGGGACTCTATTATGGCACATGTACCTTTAAATTTCTCCCATAAATAAACGGACACACAGGGACTTCTTTATTCAATTTACCCCTGAGGAAGGAGGCAGCAGCTTCCGAAACGCGTTGGGTGGTCCCCGATATCCCTGCGTTGCAAGCAGCTGCCGTTACCTATTGCCAGCCCTGTGTGGCTTTGTGACTAAAAAGCACTTTTGAATTTGCCGTCTTGGGAGTATACGCGACCGCGAGAAGCAGGGGACTTGGAGAAACCATCCACACTGAGTCGGGCACCACTGCGCATGCTCAACTTACAGACAGTGATTCCCTGCCCCTGCTACAGCGTGGACGAACGTGTGCCTCCATTACTACATCTCTACACGTGGCAAACACCGGGAATCGACCGGTTGAGGTGGGAGCTGTGCCTGCCGCTGTGAGAGAGGATACTCTCTTTAAGTATCGACTGCGATTTTACATCTTGGCTCCGGTAAGCGGGCAATTCAGCAGGATATCGATCGGGTACTATACTTTGTCCATTTGTGCTATAATGCACTGTATTTTATATATGTATTAAATTTATTATTTTAGTTCAGTGTGTGGTGCAGCAACATTGCTATTTGTTGTTTGTCTGTTCGTTTGGTGTATGTCCTAACAGTATTACACTATGTATTTCTTTTTCTTAGTACGTATGTATCATACTGCACTTAGTTACGTTTGTAAGTTGCAACGAAAGTTAGCTGTATTGAGTCGTCAAGAGATGTAAAATACTAGCAGTCTGGTGACGTCACTATAACACATAAATACACACACACAGAGTAACAGGTATGCAGTCACGGTTCATAGTATAGGGTGCACTATGTGCTAATGATGACAATTTCTACACACAGTATGTGTAACCTCTCACTTGTTTAGGCAGGTAGCCCACGTGCATATACTCATTCTTCCTCCCCCCTCCCTCCCCTATGCCGCATAGCGATACCTCACATATAGATGGTGGCACCAGCATCCTTAAATTTATTTAGATCAACTAACTGGAATACAGTAGTCACAAACAATTAGACCGTTTTAGGAACAGAAGTATTTGGGGATTTGGTATATAGTGGAGTCTTTAACGCCTCATGACCGTATTGACTTTTAGAGGTGGTCATTTAAATGCGCTCACACACCGGCATCACTGACAAATTAAGTTTAGATCAATACATAACAAAGATCAAACATATAAGGGTGCTATGGAGACTTGTGAAATAGCTGATATACCTTTCAAGACACCACAGCCCCACACCAGTGGGTGGGTGAAATTATGCCTTCTCTGATAATATATAATGTGTGATATCTGATGCCACCATCCTTAAAGTGATTTATCCTGTCACGACTCAAACCCTGTCAATCTCGCAGTGACCGCTCCACTGCATGGGCTCTTGTATCGAGTGCTAAACCAATCCTGTAACTATGAGAACATTATGTTTCTCATCCCAGTCCTATTAAGTTGTTAAGCAACATGGATAATACATAAGTAGAAATCTTATGGCACATATAGTGTTAAGACAGTCCTAATCATATAACCTGTAACACAAGTCTACTTTCACATACAATCGAGCGGATAGGTCGACTTGGGTACGCCCCTCCTTCGGCCGGTCTGCATAAATAGAACGGGAGATCTCACTAGAAACCACTCCCACTACCCCGACGAAGCGCTAGAAGTGTGAAACGTACGTCGGTACGCAATGACGTCATTTCTGTGACGTCATCAGGAGGCGCGGGAGCGTGGACGCATGAGGAGTATGAGACGATCGATTCAGGAATAGCACTGAGAGAACAGGTCGTATGCCTCTATACAGCTACATAGCAGAAGCTGAGCGCATTTTTTCTGGCACTGAGGCAAAGAGAGGTTACTAGACACAAGACATAGAACGCACTATTGAGTACCATCCGGTCCGCACATATGCGATAGTAGTGTAACCAGGTTATGGGTGACACTTCTTTAGGGATTAGTATATGCACGTGGGCTACCTGCCTAAACAAGTGAGACGTTACACATACTGTGTGTAGAAATTGTCATCATTAGCACATAGTGCACCCTATACTATGAACCGTGACTGCATACCTGCTACTCTGTGTGTGTGTATTCATGTGTTATAGTGACGTCACCAGACTGCTAGTATTTTACATCTCTTGACGACTCAATACAGATAACTTTTGTTGCAACTTACAAACGTAACTAAGTGCAGTATGATACATATGTACTAAGAATATACCCAGAAGAGGAATATCCTCCATCCTTCACTTAGATACATAAGTGTTATCAGTCTCCTATTGCTCTGGTAATTATACCATTAGTATTTAGCCATATCCCGCTGTTCTTTGTATTTTAGCCACACAATGGTTGTCTATAAGTTTGTTTAAGTGTTGCATAAATGTTTAATACATTTGTTTTTACATATTGATGTAGGCGTATGGGGGTCACCCCAGGGATTGAATCTTTCCCAGCTTAACATCTGTCAATAGAGAGTGCAAAATAGGATTCTTTTAGGCCACGTCTGTGACCTTTCCCCGTATTCAATTATACTCCATTCCCGTATGCACCCTATTTTTTACATATCTGTACAATCGGAGAGCGGCAGCTACCTCTTTTTTGGTCACTACGTAGACCTGGTTTTCACTAAAAACTTCTCTCTCTTTGATTTCTCCATTTCCCTTTTTCCTCTCTCTGATCATCACCTCATCTCATTCTCTCTATCTCGCTTCTCCCCTTCTCCACCTCCATCTACCCCCCGGTTCTGCAGAAACCTGCGCTCTATTCACTTACCTGACTTTGAGTCCACTTTACACTCCTCCCTCTCCTCTCTCAGCTCTTCTACAGACCCTGACAACCTGGACAACGTGTCCTCCTCTCTTGACTTACATGCCCCGCTTTCTCTCTGCCGCACTCGCCCTTCTAACCCTAGACCCTGGCTAAATTCCCACACATACTCTCTCAGACTTCCTTCACTACAAATTTATGCTATCCTGTTTCAACTCTGCCCTCTCGCAAGCTAAACAAGCCTACTTTTCTTCACTAATCAACATGCACAAATCTAATTCACGCCGACTGTTCTCTGTCTTTGATACTCTACTCAAACCACCTTCAGCTGCCTCTCCTTCCTCCATCTCTGCTCAGGACTTTGCTGACTATTTTAAGGAAAAGGTGGAATCCATACGGCAGAACATCCCCTCTGTTTCTTCCTCCCATCCTACACTTCTTCCTAACTCTCCTCCTGCCTTCCTTGACTCTTTTTCCACTGTCTCAGAGGAGGATGTGTCACTGTTGATTGCCTCTTCTCCCTCTACCACTTGCCCTCTTGACCCCATTCCCTCCCATCTCCTAAAACCTCTTGCTCCTACTATAATCCCTACGCTCACACACATTTTTAACTCCTCCCTCTGCTCTGGAACCTTTCCATCCTCCTTCAAACATGCAACAGTCATACCATTACTCAAAAACAGCAAGCTTGACCCTACCTGTCTTTCTAACTATCGACCTGTCTCCCTCCTGCCTTTTGCCTCCAAACTCCTTGAACGTCTTGTATTCTCTCGCTTGCTCCATTTTCTCAACACCCATTCTCTCCTAGACCCTCTACAATCTGGCTTCCGCACTGCTCACTCCACGGAAACAGCCCTCACTAAAATAACTGACGACCTCCATGCTGCCAAAGACAGAGGTCATTACACTCTGCTCATATTACTCGACCTCTCTGCAGTATTTGACACCGTGGACCACCCTCTTCTCCTTCACATTCTCCATGCTCTTGGTATTCGGAACAAAGCTCTATCCTGGATCTCATCCTACCTCTCCATTCGTACTTTCAGTGTCTCTCCTGCTAACACCTCCTCCTCCTCTATCGATCTCTCTGTGGGGGTACCCCAGGGCTCTGTCCTGGGACCTCTTCTCTTTTCTCTGTACACACTCTCTCTAGGTGACCTAATAACATCTTTTGGGTTTAATTATCACCTTTATGGTGACGACACACAAATATACTTTTCAACACCTGACCTTACACCTGCTGTACAAACCAAAGTTTCTGAATGTCTCTCTGCTATATCATCCTGGATGGCCCTCCGTCGCCTTAAACTCAACATGGTTAAAACAGAGCTCCTCATACTTCCTCCCAAACCTGGCCCTACTACCTCCTTCCACATTACTGTTGGAACTACCATCATTCACCCAGTAGCCCAAGCACGCTGCCTAGGGGTCACACTCGCCTCCTCTCTCACATTCGCCCCTCACATTCAAAACATTTCTAAAACCTGTCGCTTTTTCCTCCGCAATATAACTAAGATACGCCCTTTCATCTGTTGCTCGACTGCTAAAACTCTGACTCAGGCCCTCATTCTCTCCCGTCTTGATTACTGTAACCACCTGCTGTCTGGTCTTCCTGCCTCTCACCTGTCTCCACTACAATCTATCCTAAACGCTGCTGCCAGAATCACTCTACTCTTTCCTAGATCTGTCTCAGCATCTCCCCTCATGAAATCCCTCTCCTGGCTTCCGATCAAATCCCGCATCTCACACTCCATTCTTCTCCTCACTTTTAAAGCTTTACACTCTTCTGCCCCTCCTTACATCTCTGCCCTAATTTCTCGTTATGCACCATCCAGACTCTTGCGTTCTTCTCAAGGATGTCTTCTTTTTACCCCCTTTGTATCTAAAGCCCTCTCCCGCCTTAAACCTTTTTCACTGACTGCCCCACATCTCAGGAATGCCCTTCCCCTCAGTACCCGACTTGCACCCTCTCTATCCACCTTTAAGACCCACCTTAAGACACACTTGCTTAAAGAAGCATATGAATAGCACTGTGGATATTCTCAACACATGATACATAAGCTTGGCCCCCTGCAGACGCACTTACCAGAACTCCCTCCTACGGTCTCTGTACGTTCTCCCTACCTACCAATTAGACTGTAAGCTCCTCGGGGCAGGGACTCCTTTTCCTTAATGTTAATTTTATGTCTAAAGCACTTATTCCCATGATCTGTTATTTATATTATCTGTTATTTATTTGATTACCCCATGTATTACTACTGTGAAGCGCTATGTACATTAATGGCGCTATATAAATAAAGACATACAATACAATACAACACGATAGCGAAGCTTATTTTTGTTCATTATGACCCGATTGGATCACGGGCATAAACCACGCCTCCATGACTCATAGAGCGCGGGACTTTGTCTTATAAATAGTACCCGGCATAGCCAGGAAGCATACTCCTCCCCTTGAAGAAGCGTGTTTAGCCCATGCGTATCGATCGTCGGGACGTGATGACTTCATAGGTGATGTCATCAGAAGTGGCAGCGTCTGTTCACAGATACAGCAGTGTGACTCCATTCCAGCCAGGCTTGTATTAGTGACGGAAACTACTGTGTTTTATTCCTAACCTGCTGTGGTTATGTGCCTTCTTTGATGATCACTGTGCGCAATACTATGACATACTAAGAGAATTGAACATACTAAATCTTTCCTCTTTATGCAATACAGCGGAGCTTTGAAATAATATTTCTACCTCCTTTTTTACCCTTTCCACGGTGGCAACACAGATATATTTCCGAATTACAAGCTATGCTATACTATGTTAGGTGATAGATTTGTATCACCACAGAGCAGGATATACCTGTTGGTAACAGGAATTTGATACTTACGTTTCTGATACTCTCTTGCCCTAAATTGTACATACTGAGACTTTGTTATGTATAGGCTTTGAGTGATACTTACCTGCTTATCTAAAATATTTGAATTTAGAAATTAGACGCTAGTTGATAACAATTGACTTGATATATCATCAGGATACTCACTAATATATTGTTTATCTTGCCACTTCACACTATGGGGTTATTTTAATCACTATGGGGTTATTTTAATGTTTGAATGTGTTATATGTGTTTTTAACCTTTATATTTGAATAAAACTTTATTATTTTTCTCCCTGGCTTTCTCCGGTCATGATAGGCTTATTTTGACCTATCAACAGAACTTATCTGTTAGACCACTGTTAGTCTACTCATTGTATTCCAACATTGAGTGCTCTTTGTGTGAGGGAGTCTTTTTGATCCTCTTGGGATCAACTCTGTTAAACTAGTCATTTTTCCCTCTGAGCACCTGTTTTTTTACATGATTACACATACATACAGTATATGGATGAGCGTTTTTTTTCCCTTATAGATAAACAATCAATATACAATAAGAGGATGTGCTAACCAGTGACTATGCTGTCCCTATTCAGTGCTGCCAATTAGATCCTCGACCCTACATGTGCCAAGAGAGAATTTGGGCGATGGGGATGACCTAAGTGCAGAGAAAGAGAAAAGGGGGGAGAAGGGGGGAGAAGGGGGGAGAGAGAACATAAAGTAGTATGTCTGTAAAGGGTCTTTCATGCAAGGTAAGAGATGCACTCACAATCAGTTGTAGAAAAATAGGCCTTTATCCAGATCAATAAAGGTGCTCAAATTGAAACCTTTGAAAATCTGGTTGAAAAGGACCTACAGACATTGGCAAGGGGCTACAAACTGTCCACACCACAACACAATAATCTCTCAAAGGCTGAGAAGCTAAATCTTAAGCTACTCAGAGAAAGGAGTGACATAGTCATCAAAAACGCAGATAAGGGTGGAGCTGTTGTGGTTATGCATGCAGATTTTTATTTACAGGAAGCCTTGAGACAGCTTGGCAATACAGAGGCATACTGCAGACTAGAAAGAAACCCCACAGCTCCATACCTTATTGAGATGAGAGAACTCTTGGAAATGGGCAGAGAGTTGGGAGTCCTAACACATAAAGAGTATCTATTTATTTACAACCAATCTCCCACAGTACCTATTTTTCATCATCTCCCAAAGATCCATAAGTCTCTGGTCAGCCCGCCGGGGAGACCAATTATATCGAGCATTGGATCTTTGGGAGATGGTCTTTCTAGGTATGTGGATCAATTTCTGCAACCTTTGGTCAAGGAGTTACCGTCATTCTTGCGAGACTCCATTGACTTGTTAACAGATATACAAGAAATCACATGGACACATTCCTATCGGTGGGTCACACTAGATGTGACCTCCCTATACACTATTATTAATCATACACTGGGAATTAAGGCCATAAGTCATTTTCTAAATCACTCAAATATTCACCTTGCACAGAGCACGTTCATCTTAGATTCTATTATTTTTTTATTACAGCACAACTATTTTTTATTTAATGACACTTATTATTTACAAACACAAGGCACGGCTATGGGGACCTCCTTCGCACCCTCATATGCCAATTTGTTCATGGGCTTTTGGGAAACCACTTTTATTTTTAGTGATGCGAATCCATTTAGACAATATATTATTTATTATCGTCGCTATATAGACGACCTATTGATTATTTGGTCTGGAAGCACCCCTACCTTTCACCAATTTCTTGTATATCTGAACGACAATGTCTTTAACCTCAAATTCACCTCAAACATCCATGAAAACAAGATTGACTACCTTGACCTACATTTATACATAGATTCTGATCTTAGAATTCAAACTAAGATGTTTAGGAAAGAAAACTCCAGAAACTCCCTGCTCATGGCCAACAGCGCACATCCCAGACCCCTGATCAGAGGGATTCCGAAAGGGCAATATTTGAGACTTCGGAGACTATGTTCTACAGATGAGTCATTTCTGAGTCAGGCACAAGAACTATCAGAAAGGTTCAGATGTAGGGGTTATAAGGAGGAAGATATTAATGGTGCTTTAGATCATGCACTTAAAATGGATAGGTCGACACTTTTAAAACAGAAATCTAATAAACAAAAACAATCAAGATCCCTAGATGGATCACCACTGTTTATTACTACATACTCTAAACAGGCAAACCAGATCAGAGCCATTCTGAAAAAGCATTGGGCTATATTGAAACTAGATAAAGATCTAGAGACATATATACAAGATCAGCCAAAGATGGTATTCAAAAGGGCAAAAACAATAGCCAACAAAGTGTCTCCTAGTTTATTTGATCCAAAGAAAAAGAACAACAAACAAAAAACCAAGGGCTTTTTCAGATGTGGAGATTGTAGAATGTGCCGACATGCTTCCCCCATAAAAAATATTAGAAATGTGAACACAAAGAGAACTCACACTCTCAACTCTATGATGACATGTAATACAAAATTTGTAATATATCTCCTTAGATGTTCATGTGGTAGTTCATATGTAGGCAGGACAATACGCCCATTAAAAGAGAGGATTGCTGAACATGTTAGAGCGATCAGAAACATGGATGTGAGATACCCTGTTGCACGTCATTTTGCAAGGTGTCAGTCGGGTTCCCTAATGAATTTTTCCTTTAGCGCACTCGAACACATAAGGCCACATGTGCGGGGAGGAGATAGAGAATCCCTCCTCAATAAGAGAGAAATGTTCTGGATTTATGCCCTTGGGAGATTGGCACCCAGGGGCATGAATCTTGATTGGGAACTAAAACATTTCTTGGATTGAGATCTGGTAGATTGACTATATTCATATTTATACAAATGAAGACACATGTGACTATGTTATTCATGTATTTGTGCGCTACATGATATATTAAATTGATCCTTCAGAGAGACTCCTTTGAGAAAACGTTGGTTATAATATATCAGGTTATGACTCTGTATATTAAGGTGTAAAAATTAATATACCTAACCTCATGAACTTGCTCTTTTGTATATGTAAAAAATACATTATACTGATACTCTGATAAAGTTATATCATCTATCATTTGATTAGAATAATAACAGTATTATATGTGGATCCTATTCATAGGAACAGTCATATGTTCAGAGTAGAGAGCTTGATCTAAATGAATAACTTTATGACTCTGCTTCAGTAGAAAAATATATAAGATATATATAGTTAATCACAGTATAAAAAAGATGTATGTTTTAGACATTACTATCAGTCTATTTTCAATTTATAAGATACATACACATGAAATCCTTATGAGTATTATATATGTCTATTTCTAACATCTATGTCTTCCATCTCTTTTGCTTTGTTTTTAAATGCTGTGTTTCTTTAATTTTTGAAAATTCTATTTTAAATATTTGTTTACTATATGTTTTTAATATCACCCTACTTGTGTTTTGTTTTATTCTGAGATTCTCCATTATGTTATATACTCCCCACCTTGCCTAGACATTATATACCCCTCTAATATGAGTTATAATAGGGTATATACGAACCCATAGGCTAATGCTAACAAAGATCTGAAATACATAGAGCATGTGACGTCACTGATAGAGGCGGAGCTAAAGTCCGAGGCTCCAATGCTAGTCTTACTGCTCAATTATTCACCCATGCCATGCGCGATTGGCTTACATGGCATCCAATGAGATGGGGGCATTAACAAATCTCGCGATAGAAACGTAACGCGTGACGTCACGGTTGGGGGCGGGAGTTACACTACATAATGGAGAACTCAGCAGACGCAGTTACTCTTTGATAAAGGGACAACTGTCCTGAAACGCGTCAGAGTGCTAGCTGTTAACTCCAGATGACCACACAATAAATGAACTTTTAACTGGAACTGGTGTGCAGCCCCGATTTTCTTCACACAGCAGTGCTCCGCCGTCGGACCCCACGGGACCACCTTCCACTTTATCCAGAAACACTGGATCGGGAACAATATTGATCTTTTGAAGTGGTCTGGGACAAGGAATTCCCTTTATCCAGATTAGCTTGTCGCTGCAGGATCCCTGCTGTACTTTGGGGATGTTTCTTCTCTGTTTCAGATATATATCATATAGGGGAGATAACAATGAGATAGGACACCACTGCCTACCATATAGATGATGTTTCACCAAACATATTACTGTTGGGGTCAAGTACCATCTATATAAAACTTTGCAACCATTCCCTGTGATTGCTCCACTAATAGATGTTGAGGCTGTAGCATACCCTTTATCCACTCAGTGCACTCCACAGAGCAGGAGGAGCAGAGAACAGAGGGTCTGGTTACCTTTTCTATTGTTATTGTGCATGCCTTGTGACTATATGCAAGCTCCACCTAGCCCATATTATATGACTGTGAGCAGATTTCTGTGGTGTGTGGCTAGACTCCTGACAGGGGAGTGAAGGTGTAGGGAATTACCTCTGGGACCCTTTGGGACCAGGGAGAATGGGCCTGATGAAGAGGTAGATCCTCGAAGCGTCGCCCCCCCTAGCATACCTTCATTTCTCCTTAATGTGTATTTTTTCCTTATGTTTCATGTGTTTATCCCCTCTTCTTCTTCCCCCCCCCCCTTCCCTCACTTTGAGACATTTTTTTTTATTGTGACACCTTATTGTTTTGCGTATACAATTGCTTCCATTCCGGTTTGTTTATAGTGTTAATAAATTCATTTAATTATGCCCCTTTACAAAGCACTAGTAAGACCACACCTTGAATATGGAGTACAATTTGGGGCACCGCTCCTTAGAAAAGACATTATGGAAATAGAGAGAGTGCATAGAAGAGCCACCAAATTAATAAAGGGGATGGACAATCTAACTTAGGAGGAGAGGCTAGCTAAATTAGATTTATTTACATTATAAAAGAGGATTCTAAGAGGGGATAGGATAACTATATACAAATATATTCGGGGACAATACAAGGAGCTTTCAAAAGAACTATTCATCCCACGGGCAGTACTAAGGACTCGGAGCCATCCCTTAAGGTTGGAGGAAAGGAAATTTCACCAGCAACAAAGGAAAGGGTTCTTTACAGTAAGGGCTGTTAAAATGTGGAAATCATTACCCATGGAGATTGTGATGGCAGATACAATAGATTTGTTCAAAAAAAGGTTGGACATCTTTTTATATGGGAAAGGTATACAGGGATATACCAAATAAGTATACATGGGAAGGATGTTGATCCAGGGATTAATCCGATTGCCAATTCTTGGAGTCAGGAAGGAATTAATTTTTCTCCTTAATGGGGTTTTTTGTTTGCCTTCCTCTGGATCAATATGTAAGTATTGATATAGGCTAAAGTATCTGTTGTCTAAATTTAGCATAGGTTGAACTTGATGGACCTATGTCTTTTTTCAACCTCATCTACTATGTAACTATGTAACATCTGCATTCAGATCATATATATACTGTCGCGGTCAAGTTTATTTGAGCATTTGCCCTGTCTCGGCAGCGACAGTAACCGGGCGCGCGCCGGGGTGTCCCGAGCGCGCGCCGAAGCCTCGGAGGAGCGCCCTCCGATCGGGGCTTCCCCCTCCCCTCTCCGGGTCCGCCGGGTCCCCCAGAACCCCCCACCGCCATCCCCCACATCGCGGGACACCAGGGCTCCCTCGGGGAGCCCTGGGCACGCGTGCAGAGGGCGCAGGCACCTGATGACGCGTGACCGCGCATCGGTTACGCGCGGCACGCCGAGGGGATGTGGCTAGCAAGCCGGGACATCTCCCGGCTTGCGGAACTAGCCGCACTCAATTAAAGTGTGCCGCCTCTGTATATCAACATCATATAGATCATTAAGCCAATAGACAGTGAGTGCTGGTACTTCTATAGGTAGATTAGTACATAGAGGGGAATAAGGGTCCCCTTTTGTTCTGTGCACCCTGCATCTCCATTGATTATTCTAATCAGAGTGCTGTCTATCACCCCCCCCCCCCAGTACATTCTCTGTGATTGCTCCACTAATAGATGTTGAGGCTGTAGCGTACCATTTATCCAACCAGTCCTGGGGGGGGGTCAAGAGTTTCATAAGTCTCCCAGTGTTTTATGTAATGCAAATCTCCCTCACTACAGGGAGGAATAAGTGCCAGATGTACAGTACTATTGAAATAAGGCCTTTATTCAGTGGGTATAAGCTGCAGATTTTTTCAAAGAACGTTCTGCTCTGGGATATATTTTTTTAAAATTGCGATAAGATAACATCTCTTATTTGCACATAGCCAGGGCCGCCTTCACCCACCCCCTTCACCCACCCCCACTACCTACAATAAAAACACTACACAGAACAGCCCCCTTCACCCACCCCCAATACCTACAATAAAAACACTACACAGAACAGCCCCACTACCCACCTCCTAGGTCCCACAATAATTATTACCATATTTAATAAACATTAATACATGACCCACCCACCCCCTCTGCCCCCCCATAAAAACATGAATTATTATTTTACATACAGGTTTAATACCCCAGGCCTACGGTAGTCCCCGGTGGTCCCGACGGGTGTCCACAGGCCCCACAGTGCACAGAGGGGGGAGTCCACAGGGTCTGGGGGTCTCCGGGTGGTCCCCGCTAGGCGCTGTGGGCCTCAAGGTGCTCCCCGTGGGTCACCGTGGGCCACAATGGTGTCCACGGATGGGCCCATGGGTGTCTGGGGGTCCCCTGTTCATCCCCACATGTGTCTGAGGCCCTCAGGTAGTTCCCACAGGGGTCTGGGGGCCCTCGGGTGGTCCCTGCGGGTCTGCTGGGCCCCCACAGCTGTGAAGCCTCCGTTTCTTCCCCGCAGGTGTCCCCTGTGGGTCCGCAGGTGGTACATCCAAAGGGAGTCACATGGTACTTGAGCCAATCAGAGCATGGGAACTAAATCCACAATCTGATTGGCTGAAGTAGACATGTGACTCCCTTTGGATGACGTCACATCCTTTCTCCCACAAACCTCTGTCAAATGGTCTACTACAGCCAATCAGATTGGGGATTTAGTTCTCACGCTCTGATTGGCTCAAGTACCATGTGACGGCAGCCATCTTGCTTTTGATGACGGGAAATGAAGCACAGCCATTCTGATTTGCTGGCTTCATTTCCTTTACATGACATCACCAAAAAAAACACAAAAACACAAAATCCCATGGTTTTTACTGCCCAATCAGGGCCGTGTGAACCATTTGATGGAAAATGTGACGTCATAGGCCTATAAAAGCCTATGTAACTCATTTTTGAGCAAGAAGCCGAGGAGGAAGGACCTCCGGTAGGAATAGGAGGACCAGGGTGTGCCAGAAGAAGAGACAGAAGACCACAGAAGACCCCAGAAGAGTGACGGTATAGATTACAAATGGAAAGAAAGAAGAAAAATATATTTTTTTTTTTGGTTACCTTGTTCCTGTTGCGTGGATTCGTTCGAGAGCATGCGGTGTCTCTGGGATTCGGTGGGTGAGGTCATCTAAAGGTAAGGAAACAAAAGAAATGTATGTTATTTTACTTCTACCGGTTTTAGAATTTTTTTGGAATGTGATAGATTTTTTTTTTAGGCCCATTTATTGCCCCTGTATGTGTGTATGTCCCTATGGCTATACATACATACAGGGATAATCAATTGGTGTTTTGTAATTTTATTTTTTATGTAATTTAATAGTTTTTTATGCCCAGTTAGTGCCCCTGTATGTATGTATCTCCCTATAGATATACATACATACAGAGATAATAAGTGTTTGTATAGCAAATGCTTGTTTTGCTTGTTTTGATATATTTTAAATGTATTTTGCTGGTTTGTTTACAAATGTGTGTGCAATGTCATTTTATTTTCATTTAGTTAGATGAGATTTTTGGTGCTGTTTTCAATAGTTTATTTCAGGGTGGGGGGTTGCTTTTTAATAGTTGCTTATTTTTGGTAGTTAGATTTTGGCTGATGGTGGTTAGTTTGAACTTGCATTTTTTTCAGAATGGTTTTGTTTTGGGATTTTAATAGGGAATTGTGTAATTGATTTGGATTGGATTGTAATTGATTTTGGATTGGATAAATTGATTGTTGGTAATTGATTTCTGATTTCCAAGCTTGAAATCCTCAAATTATAAAAAATTATCATTTTTGAGCTCAATACAATGGCCCTAAAGGGTCTCAATGAGGATTTCAAGCTTGGGTGCTTTCTTTAATAACATTTTGTTACTTATTTGGACGGGCTGATTGCCCTCGGCTGTATGTGTTTCTTTCCCCATTTCCCACTTTCCCCTCCCTCCTTTCTCATTCCTTCCCTACCTGACTTATCCTTCCCTACCCCCTTTTGTTCTAGTCTTTATTTCCCTCCCTCCCTTTTGTGATTAGTGTGTTCACTGTCTGTGTTTTACCATGTATACATAGCTTTTAGTTGCCATTTCCTCCCCTGGTTTTGATTAACTCAGGGCCCTTGTAGCCATTTTGTATACTTAGTGGCCTGATAACCATATAGTGTTGTAATAATGTTTCTTTTGATCAAGCCCGCAGTGATGAGAAATTCTGCTTTGCTTTTATTTTTCCTCACCCTTTTATTCCCGTTTGTTTATCACTTTCTGTCATTTCATAGTACCCATGGAGATCCTCCCTGATGTCCCATTTAGCACTACGCCATATGCTTATATGAGTGTTCTCACGGATGTGCAGTCAGACACTATCTCTACCATCATGATTTCCAAGATGTGAGGGATCGATCGCGTATCTCCCACTGTGTGAGATGCCGCGCTGCCTACTTAGGTGGTGACGGGGCCGCGCATGCGCATTTAGCAAAGCCGTTGAATCCTCTTCGATGGACCACGGCGTCACGGTCTCCAGCAGCATGGCACCATGGATACGGAGGATGCATTCTTCCCTCGCAGTGGCGGCCTGATGGTACTGCATACACATCTCTGATCCCCATGGATCATGCAGCTGTGCAGGTGACGGGAAGAGTGCGACATCAGCGACTATGGGTCTGATCATGGGACTTGATGCACGGCCAATCAGCTACTCTGGTTGAGTAATTGTGGTGGGGGTATGGGGGTATTTAAGGGATCCACTGGCCATTAGTTTCAAGCACCACCCTGAGGAAGGTCCCACGAGGACCGAAACGTTGGACATGTTTGTGCTATGTTTATTTTTGAATACAAGTTTTCTTGCTTACCTTTAAGTGCTGCGTGTGTCTTGTGTCTGCTCCTGCTGGAGTGGATTATCTCTCTCTTTATATATATATACATACATACATACATACATACATACATATATACATACACATACACGTATATATATATATAGCAACTGTAAATATGAAACAACAAAAAAAAGGTAGCGCTAATGTGAGCCACCTGGAAATGGCCGGCAGCCTACGATATAACTCTGACATCCAAGGTCAGATATAGAAGGAAAGGGAAGTTATATCT
Organism: Ascaphus truei; assembly: GCF_040206685.1. Classification (NCBI taxonomy): domain Eukaryota; kingdom Metazoa; phylum Chordata; class Amphibia; order Anura; family Ascaphidae; genus Ascaphus; species Ascaphus truei. Next base: position 53,908,652 of record NC_134494.1, on the reverse strand, counting down.
ATGGAGCTTGGCCCCAAGGTATACAAAATAGAAAAAGGATATATACAACCAGATGGAGGGTGATATCCACTTGGGCTCTCTTCGTGTCGACGATCAATCATGTGAAAGATATAAAAACAAACATAGTATAATACAGTAACTAACAAAAACCACTAACAAATACTAAGACAAACAAATGCTGAGACAAACAGAAGACTGGAATAAGTGAAAGACATTTAATACAACAACTAATTGTTCAATAAAAATATAAACACACAATAATAAAAGTCTCAATGGTATCCTGTAACTGGCTGAAATGCCCGCCTACCGGAGCCTAGATTTTAATAAGCAGTGGATAATCGGAGAGTATCCCCTCTCATAGAACGCTGGTACAGCTCCTGCACATCTGCCAAGTGTATCCGTGTGGAGTCAGTAGATGGAGCATCCGTCCACGCTGTCACAAGGGCAGGGGAAGCAGTCTGAATGTAGAACAGGGAAGAAAAAACGAAGCACCAAGTCCAGCTGTAGAATAGCAATAACACCAACAGGGATACGTACCAAAAATAAGCTATTTAATAGGATCCAGGCAAAGTAACAAACACACCTACGCGTTTCGGACCTCTACAGTCCTTTATCAAGGTGAATATAACCATAAGTTATGGAGCGCCATTTATACTCACTTAACAAGCATGTAGCCCAATCGCGGAGCATATCCGCATACGTCACGCGGGTCGCGTAGATGACCTCTGACCCGTGACGTGCGGTCGCGTGGTTACGCTGCATAATGCGTGCCCCGGTGGTCGCGCCATGCGCAAAGGAGGTGGGAGAATCACTGCACGCGCATGAGCACATGCACCCGATGCTAGTGCCTCCCACTTCTTGAAAAAATAGCGCATGACGTCACTCCGTCACAGACATGTGACCAAAAAGGTCAAATGCTAAGCGTAGCTAGGCAACCGAGCCCAATGCGTCCTGAAGTATGTTATACAAAACAAACACATCTTTATTAACATAAACAAAAAAAATTATAAAAACACTCCTAATGAGGAAAAGCATATTAATGATAAAACCAATTTTAAAATGAAATAAAAACAATTAGAAGTGACCTATGATAACAGTATTTCAAGATCCTCACAGTTGGTTGTATGATATTGTAAGGGCAAAGTGGAAACATCTTATAATAACAAATTAGTATAATTATACATAAAGTGTAAGCTCCACGGCCCAGAGAGATAATGAAAACAGAGACCTTCTTTATAATGTCTATATAATGGATATACTTTATATACATGTCTACAGTCTGACAATCTAATATATATTAAGCATATAGCCTATTTGGTCACACACAGAAAATGGTGTTTGCGCAAAGCTACTGCACCGACACACTTTATTCGAGCAAATGCCTGGTTTGTACCTGGCAGAAACCTGGAATCCGCCGCTGCTCACCTCTTGCATGCTTCGTTGCGTTTGCCTTCCCAGCCACGGTTCATGCCTGGCTGACGGGGGCCTGATCTGTTAAATGAGAATGAGAATGATTTACTAGGCTGCGATGTTTCGATTGTCCACCAGATGGCATAAACTCATGACTTAAGTAATGTGTGGCCTTTGCAAGTTGTTTCGTTTCCAAAAAAAAGTTACTTTATCCCAGTACAGTATGCTATTGTGTAACTTGTCCTTGAGACTGAAGGAAGAGTTGCAAAAAATGTATCAATTTAGGCTTTACATACAGTAATGTATTAAATAAAGACAAAGATCATTTTCACTTACACTATTCTACAGAGACATGAGTGTTCAAGTGGAGCCCGTGTTCCAAAAACCTGACAGAAGTTATGCTTATTTGATATGGGCCGCTATTAATGCAACAGAGGATAAGATGGCAACAGTTGTTCAAATTTATCAGTATTTTATCGAAAATTATGACTTTTACAGATTTTCGCCAACTCCTCATTTGTGGAAGCATGCAATAAGGAAAAGGTTATGTAGTGACCCCTGTTTTCACCGTATTGAGCCCCAATTTGTTGGAGGGTATTGGTGTGTGTCACAGGGTTTTTCCCGTATCTATGATAATGGAGGCGGCAAAAGGCGAAGGGTCGTGTTAAAACGAAATAAGAAGCGACAGTCCCTGCCAAGCAATGCGCCAGAACCAGAACCAGAACCAGCAGCAGCACCAGCTTATCATCATGGTCCCGCCGTCGGTGACAACTCTGAGATGGATTTCGCAGCCAGTTTTGATGAAGCTTGCATGTACCTAAGCGATTTCCCGCTGACTACAGGTGGGCTAGTCCCTCTGCAAAATGATGAAAGCTGGACTGGAAGTGGGCCGGCGCCAGCGCAAGCTGAATGGGAAATTTAGTAATACTGTACAGTATGGTGAGTACTGTATTTTTGCCGTATTATTTTGGTGGGGCTGGCTGGGAACTTCTTTAGGGGGCTGACCATTACTGTACATTAAAACTTTTCATTTTGTTTTTCCTCAGAAAAGAAAACGGCTAATGGGGGGATTTCGATGGATTATATTGTACTGTATGCTGATGTTTTCCGGCCATACAGTATACTGTGTAATAAACCCGAATAAATAAAACTATGCATTTATTCTACAGTACATGTTCAGTAAATTACTGCACATACTGGGGGCGAGATGTGTTTGCAGCAGAGAGAGATTTAATAATATTGTACAGTGAGCAGGGGGTTCCCTGAGCCAGAAATTAATGCTCAGGGAACCCCCCCCCCTGCTCCTGATCAATATTATTAAAAATACGGAAAATGCTGCGTCATTACCATAGCGGATAGCCGCTAAGGCAATGAAGGGGTTAACCCACCGTGCCCGCTTTATTGTGTGTAGTGGGGATGGGTGAGGGGGGTATTTGGCCCTTGGTGTGTTTTTCGGACTTGCGGGAGGGGGGGGGGGTTGCGGGTGCACTTAACCCCTTCACGATCGTAGCAGTTAATACCGCTACGGTCATGAAGGGGTTAAGCCCTCCCGCTACCCCACCCCCCCCCCCGCAAGCCCTCCCCAACCATCGTTGGAGCGAATACCCCATTCACCCACCCTCACGCTACCCACAATAAAAAAATACACACACACAGCAGCCGCCAAAAAATAAATAAATAAATGACAATAAATACATTTGAAATACATTTTTATTGATAGTGTAGATGTGCAGGGGGTCTCCGGAGCTGAACCGCGTTGGTTTTAGGTCTGGGGACCCCGTGCCCCCCGAGATACAGGCCCCTTTAGGGGCTGCCGGTAGCCCTCTGCTTGGTTTAAAGGTCCGATCACGTGATCGCGGCCTGTAAACCAAGCAGAGCAGAGGGATACCGGCACCCCCTAAAGGGGCCTGTATCTCGGGGGGCACGGGGTCCCCAGACCTAAAACCAACGCGGTTCAGCTCCGGAGACCCCCTGCACATCTACACTATCAATAAAAATGTATTTCAAATGTATTTATTGTCATTTATTATTTATTTATTTTTTGGCGGCTGCTGTGTGTGTGTATTTTTTTATTGTGGGTAGCGGGAGGGTGGGTGAATGGGGTATTCGCCCCAACGATGGTTGGGGAGGGCTTGCGGGGGGGGGTAGCGGGAGGGCTTAACCCCTTCATGACCGTAGCGGTATTAACTGCTACGATCGTGAAGGGGTTAAGTGCACCCGCAACCCCCCCCCCTCCCGCAAGTCCTAAACTCACACCAAGGGCCAAATACCCCCCTCACCCATCCCCGCTACACACAATAAAGCGGGCACGGTGGGTTAACCCCTTCATTGCCTTAGCGGCTATCCGCTATGGTAATGACGCAGCATTTTCCGTATTTTTAATAATATTGATCAGGAGCAGGGGGGGGGGGGGTTCCCTGAGCATTAATCATTAATTTCTGGCTCAGGGAACCCCCTGCTCACTTTACAATATTATTAAAATAATGCTTCTTTACCATAGCGCATAGACGCTAAGGTAAAGAACGAGTGTTTATTTAAACTGTATATTGTATGTGTTTTATTGATACTGTACATGTGCAGAGGGTCTCCAGAGCAGAAGCGCACAGGTTTCAGGTCTGGGGACCCCGTGCCCCCCGAGATACAGGCCCCTTTAGGGGGTGCCGGTATCCCTCTGCTCTGCTTGGTTTACAGGCCGCGGTCACGTGATCGGGGCTTTTAACGCAGAGCTGGATACCGGCACCCCCTAAAGGGGCCTGTATCTCGGGGGGCATGGGGTCCCCAGACCTAAAACCAACGCGGTTCAGCTCCGGAGACCCCCTGCACATCTACACTATCAATAAAAATGTATTTCAAATAATTTTTAATGTGTGGATGTTTGCGCAGAGAGAGAGCAGCGGATCTCTCTCTGCTGCAAACACATCTCGCCCCCGCCGCCCATACAGTAGTATCATTTATGTATGTGCATATACAGTACAGTACAGTACTGTACAGTACTGTATGTTAGGGCTTACAGGGGTTGTTGTTATACAGTACTGTATATATATATATATACTGCATTACAATTCATTATAGGGGACGGCTTCACAGAGAATAGCTCGCAAGCGCCACCATGTGTATTTTGACGGCATTGCAGCATTGTAACCAGCCGGAATAAAAAGCTTAAATTCCTGCCGGAAAATAACGCAATGCACTCTGGCTGAAAAATATCAGAAACCTGAATACACCCGAGTATACCCGAATTCGCGGGACTAGCCGTGCTCGAATAAAGTGTGTCGCCAGTGTAGGTATCAAACAGAAGAGTACCAATATCCCAATCTGTGTTTAAACCATAAGGGATACGTGTTTGTAAAGTAAATATCCAATATAGTTCTCTTCTGTTTAAGATACCTAGTCTATTGCCACCTCTGATCGTATTCGATATATGTTCAATACCCTGAACACACAAATTATCTGAATCACCCATGTTACAATGACTAAAATGTTGAGATACGGGATGACTCAAATCTTTTTTGATAATTAGTCTCAGGTGTTCGAGTATACGGACTTTCAAGTGTCTTACAGTCCTACCAATGTACTGTTTCCCGCAACCGCAACTTAACAAGTATACCACAAAATTGGTATCACAATTAATAAATGAGTTCACATAATATTTTTTACCAGTTTTAAAAGAAACAAAATCTTTTTTGATATCCATATGTTTGCAAATTTTGCATTTTGAACATGCATAGTTACCCTTAGGTAATTTCTTGATCACTGATTTGTCTGAAGTGAACAAACTGCCAGATACAAAGTTCGCAATGGTTTTGGCTTTGCTGAATACTATCTTAGGACCCTCATCGTATATAGTTTTTAATAAAGGATCTGCTGCTAACACTTAGCATTTGACCTTTTTGGTCACATGTCTGTGACGGAGTGACATCATGCGCTATTTTTTCAAGAAGTGGGAGGCACTAGCATCGGGTGCATGTGCTCATGCGCGTGCAGTGATTCTCCCACCTCCTTTGCGCATGGCGCGACCACCGGGGCACGCATTATGCAGCGTAACCACGCGACCGCACGTCACGGGTCAGAGGTCATCTACGCGGCCCGCGTGACGTATGCGGATATTCTCCGCGATTGGGCTACATGCTTGTTAAGTGAGTATAAATGGCGCTCCATAACTTATGGTTATATTCACCTTGATAAAGGACTGTAGAGGTCCGAAACGCGTAGGTGTGTTTGTTACTTTGCCTGGATCCTATTAAATAGCTTATTTTTGGTACGTATCCCTGTTTGTGTTATTGCTATTCTACAGCTGGACTTGGTGCTTCGTTTTTTCTTCCCTGTTCTACATTCTGAGTACTGTCTATGGATGCACATTCAACCCTGGACATTGGAACCTAACTGGACTTGCTGCTGATGGTGGATGAAAATTCCCAAGTGAGTTCATTCCATATTGCCCTTATTATATTATAGTCATAGGATGTTTCAACTACCGGTCACCTGCTGGTGTCATTGACATTTCCTTACTACATGGTCTGTGGCTTTGTCATTACCGGGCTACATTCCTAGAGACATTATATATATATATTCATTCAAGGGTTGTTTTCCTGTTATATACTTATCTGGCTTAAGTATTGTCTTGAGAGCACCACACACATTTTTTCCAGAAGCAGTCTGAATGCCTTGCCTCCGTCCTCCGTGGTATGGACATGTGCAGAAGCGCCAGGCGTCAGGAGAGTCTAGCCACAGAATCACCAGCTCCTCACGGTGACGTGGGGAGCTAATGGCGGCAAATTCAAAGATGCTTCAGTGAAGAAGCAGCACAGCACGGCTTGCGGGGAACAGGACAGCTGATGGAACGTACAGTGATACCAGGGACCACCCTACGCTTTTCGGAAGACTGTGCTTCCTTCCTCAGGGGTAAAAAAGTAGTGCCTCAGTCTTTGAGTATCCACATTTAAATAGTCCCGGTTTAAAGGTACAGTGACTCAATAAAGAGATAGGCATGCGCAATGACATCAATGTGAACGGATTGTCTCAGCAATAGAACATGGAAACATAAAACAACAAGACATATATGTGCTAAAAAATCATATAAAAATACACAATACACAATGCAAGTATCAAAAGAGCCAATAATGACCAGGGGGTATGCATGCAAAACCAAATAAGATTAATACATGATGTATACATATATATAAAATTACTCTACAATATCAGATGACCATCGTTGACCTTTGTATAGCTCTCCAACATGGAGTATGCAATATATATATATGATGATATATATCATAAGAACAGTATGTAGCCAATTAGAGGACATAGTGATGAATCACAAATATCAAATAGATGCAGGACAAGCAGTATGCAAATGGAACAGATAAAGCCCAAGACCCCACAGGAATAAACTGCAAGCCGTCCTAATAAGAACGACAAATAGGATACAACATATGCCGAATGTTCAGTGTCCAGTACAAAACCATCTAAACATCATAATAATATGAATAGTGAGGGGAATGTGATGAACAATATATACTAACTACTAAATGTGTAGTTCCTTGTATAGTGAAGGGCTATAATAAAGCTGATGTGAACACTTATAATACTGCTACGGCGCATCTGAGTCTAACACATCGCCGGTTTTTCCCTGGCTTTTTCCTGGAATGCGACGCACTTCACCTGGAGCATGCCACATTAATTTTGCGTTCTCAGCTACGGGTCATGCGTGGTTGCGCGCGGTTGATGCGTTTATTGAGAATGGTTCGGATTTAATAGGTTGCAATTCTTCGCGTGTCCGCCAGATGGCAGAGATTCAGGAATTGTAATGCGCATGCGCTTCAGTAATGTGTCGACTTGCAGGTGTTTCATTTAAAAAAGATACCACAGTGTGCTATTGTAACTTGGCCTTGAGACTGAAGGAAGAGGTTGCAAAAATGTATCAATTTAGGCTTTTCATATTAAAGAAAGACAAAGACCAGTTTCGGTTACAGTATTCTCCAGAGGCCCGCCGCCCGCCATGAGTGTTCAAGTGCAGCCCATTTTCCAAAAACCCGACAGAAGTTACGCGTATTTGATATGGGCCGCGATTAATGCAACAGATGATAAGATGGCAACAGTTGTTCAAATTTATCAGTATTTTATCGAAAACGATGACTTTTACAAATTTTTGCCAGCTCCTCATACGTGGAAGCATGCAATAAGGAAAAGGTTATGTAGCGATCCCTGTTTTTATCGTATTGAGCCACAATTTGTTGGAGGGTATTGGTGTGTATCACTGGCTTTTTCCTGTATCTATGATCAATCAGAGGGCAAAAGGCGAAGGGTCGTGTTAAAACCAACTAAGAAACGACAGTCGCTGCCAAGCAATGCACCAGCACCGGCTTCCAATGACGGTCCCGCCGTCAGTGACAACCCTGAGCCTGAGCCGGATTTCACGTGCAGTTTCGATCAAGCTTGCATGTACCTAAGCAATTTCCAGCCTCACCAGCTGACTACAGGTGGACTAGTCCCGCTGCAAACTATCGACGTGGATGATCAAGAACACGGGACTGGCAGTGGACCGGCGCCGGTGCCAGCTGAATGGGAAATTCTATGGTGAGTATTGTTGCCGTATTATATTCTGTGTTTTTTTTTATTTTGACAAAACAGTATCAATATCGGTGCAATTCAAAAGTCAAGCGATTCTACTGTAAGCAATATCATTGGCTGAGCGGCTTCTACAGTACTGTACTGCAGATACTGAACAATTGGTGGAACGCTAGGTGCATGCGCATTGGAACCTTCTTGAAACGCATATGCGTGTCATTACATCGACGGTAGGCGCATGCGCATGTGAACAGGAGACACCCCCCGAGAAAATTATGGGTGGGACTGGCTGGGAACTTCTTTAGACCATTACAGTAAAACTTTTCTTTTTGTTTTTCCTCAGAAAAGAAAGCGGCTAATGGAGAGATTTCGATGGATAATATCGCTTTGTGTAACAATGCCTGCACATTGCTGAACCGGATTTAAAAACCCACGTACCGGAGTCTACAGTTTAGTGGCCATTGTTATTTATTAGGATAGAATACTGTACCTGAAACAGTATGCTGATGTTTTCTGGCCGTACAGTATACAATACTTTTTTATAAACAGTATACTGTGTAATAAACCTGAAAAAATTAAAACTATGCATGTATTCTACATGTATCACAGTACTGTACATTCATTATGTGTCTTCTACAGTATACAGTGCCAGTACATACAGTACAGTACAGTATGTGTCTTCTATTTTTTTTTTAACTCTTATACTGAGCATGCCTACAGTATACAGTGCAGTATGCCTCGACATTCTAGAAACACTGTATTTTGTTACAGTAGCAAAGGAGCCAATGGATCAATGTAAAACAAATCAACATGTTCTTTTATTGGTGGAGTAAGTACAAAAACATTTATTTACAAATACTGTACAATGTAGAAACATTTTAAGTGCACAGCAATTCAAAACATCAACAGGTGTATGGTTTACTGCTACAGTAGTGAAAACATTTATGTATAGAAAGTAAAAACATTTACAGTCAGTCAGTATGGTTTACAGTCACATGTTTTAAAAACAAATTCTTTATTCATAAAATATACAAAACGCAACATCTCCTTTATTAAAGTCAAAACATATACTGTACAGTGGTATGGTGTGCAAAACAGTCTGCACCAGTACAGTCCTCGAGGGCAGCAGACAGGCCTGGTTTTCAGGACAACCTTGAAAACCGTACCTGTTTGCGGCCCTCCGGGACTGGAATTGTGCAGGTCCTGTGTGTGTGTACAGCAAGTTAAAACATTTCTGTATAAAATACAAGTTAAAAAACACACAACAACATCTCCTTTATTTAAGTACAGCAGGTCAAAACATGTACAATACAGTTCAGCACAACAGTATGGTCTTACCTGTGATTAAAAAAAATCTTTATTCATAAAATACAGTATACAAAACGCAACATCTCCTTTATTAAAGAAACATATAGTATACAGTTGTAAGGAATCCACTACTGGTTTTGAATGCAGCTTTGCAGACCTGTGCAGTTGCAAGCTTCCTCTGGCAATATATGGCACAGGTGCTGCCTCTCATTGCAGCTTCTGCCCTGTGCTCTTTCATTGGAGGAATTCTCACACACCCTCCTCCTGTGATTGGATCTCCGCCCTTTATATTCTAGGCGTTGGCTCTGAACCTGCGCCGAGCATAACTATTCATTTCTCTATGTTACTGACTCTGCCACAAACTACCCCAGGCCTCTCTCCTAGTGTTCTTACCTTCAAGTTCCTGAGTATCCAGAGGCCTGGTCCTGGACGTCTGTGCTGAAGCGTTGTTGCCAGCACTGGCCTGCTGCTATATCCTTGCAGTGGCCTGCCCTGGACGTCTGTGCTGAAGCGTTGATGCCAGCACTGGCCTGCTGCTATTCTCCTGCAGTGGCCTACCTGGGACGTCTGTGCTGAAGCGTGTTGCCAGCACCGGTACCTGCTGCATTCCCTCCTAGCAGTGGCTACCCTTCCTTTCCTGCGGCTTGCTGCGATCCTCTTGCAGTGACCTGCCTTGGACTTCTGCGCTGAAGCGTTGGTTCTTCCCAACGCTGCCCTGCGGTGAACTTCGTCCAGCCTGCTGTCTCCTCCTGCTGAGATCGGCGTCATGGGCCGAGGCCGCTCCTCGCGCAGAGGCCACCCCCGCACTCACGCTCCTAAGCTGAAGCGGGGATCTCCTGACTTCCTGTTGCCGAACTCCTGCTTCATTAACGACGATGCTGCCTTCTCCAATCCTGACCCTGCTATGTACGACTACGAACTGCGCACTCCGGATCAGTCTGCGTGGACTAAGGTCGGTGATTATATAACCCCACCTCAGCCCCGCGGTCCGGTCCCGGTTTGTGGCGAGCATCGGCGTAACAGTATGCTCGGCCCATTAAAACCGGACCGCGCCGTGGCGGGGGTTGGTAAATGTTTAACTGTACCTATGTCCCAGGCTGCGGACCAGTCCCTGTTTGAAAAACAGTATCTGTTTGAAAGACTGCCTCCACCTCATCTTGAATGTATGTATGAAGGGTTAACCCCTGCAGAAAGACTAACTCGTAAAGAAATACTTACAAGGTCTCAGGAATGTAGAGAGGTGAAGAAGATGTTACAAGCCCAGTACTCCCAACTACTCCTTCTTATGTCTACTCCAGGTCTTGAACCTGCGGATTTTGGGGTACCGGCTCAGGCTATAGACACCACCCTTAAATTATTCCTGGAATTTGACAAAAACATAAGCGAGCGTGAACCTCTACTTGCTGCCCACGCACAGACTATTCACAAACCCTTTTCTGTCAGTTCTGTTGCTAAACCTGTGGGGGTACCTCTCTCTCCTAAGAATGGTCAAAACATTTCTCTGTCGCTGCCCGCTAAGGAAGAAGCTGCCACGCTCCCTAATCCCGAGTTAACCTCCCTAAATTCTGTCCCTGAGGTTATTTCGGTCTTAACCCCTGCTAGTCAGGCTTATGCGTCCCCCACTGTAAATCCCTGCAGTCCCCAGGTCAGTGTGTCTTCCCTAGCACCAGAGAATGAATCCTGTTTGCCCTCTTTTCCTAAACCAAAAATTCTAAGCTCTGTTTCCAAGGTTTTTTCTGTATTAACCCCTGCTAGTCTGCTCTGTGAGGTCCCTACTGCTAACCCTAGTATTCCGCAGTCTAATGATAGGTCCCTAGGGCAAGAGGCAGAACCCCCTATGACCCCACTCTCGGAGACTAGCTTCTATTTCTCTGATTCTCAGGTACAGAGTAATTTAACCCTTGGGGTTTTTCCTATGTTAACCCCTGCAGGTCAGCCCTGTGAATCTTCCTTGGTAGATCCCTTTAGTTCGTCAGTCAGGGACACCTCCTTAGCCTCAGAGGATCAACCCCTTTTGTCCTCTGACTCGGCTAAAATTCTCGGGGTTATGCCCCCTGAACTCTCGGCAAATATACTGGCTCCAGTAAAAAGTATTCTGGAGCCGTTTGTTTCTCTAAACCTGTTCGCAGAATCCCTACTCCTAGGTATTTCACTCACCCCGTCTGCCACTCAGAGAGCTGAGACCCCTGCTTCTGAGCATAGACCCCTTTTCGTGGAATCTGTTGTCGTTTCTGATGTCCCAGACACTCTTTCCCAAATACCCACTTCAGAGGCCAGCACAGTCGTGGTTGCCCCACTTGCACTGTCTGAGTTCTCCTTTTCTCAAATCCTAGGGTTTAAAGCGAACAGTACATATTATGCTCCTTTCCAAGTGACCCCTACTGAGATCAGCGTATCTGCTGTTGCTCTCTCAGTACCATTAAAGTTAGGGCCCTTCTTTTTGAAGGATCAGGCTTTCAAGTTTGAGACTCCCTTTATCCCTGACTTTGTAAATCTGCAGTCCCTTCTCACTGTAGTTAAAAGTTCTCCAGCAGCCGCTGAGTTAAGCTTTGCCGCTGTCAAATCTTCTGTTATAGAAGCAACCTTGCCTAGCTTACTTCTGTCTGTCCTATCTGTGATGCCTATCATCTTTACTAAAATTTCTGTTTTGCAAGGTATTTCTCCTATTAAATCTGTGTTACCTGCAATTCCTTTAATCAGTTCCAAAACCCCTGTCACTAAGTCTCCCATGGAGTCTGATGCCCTCACTAGGGATTCTCAGGGACCCAATTCTGTAACAAGCAAGATGTCCCTTGTGTCTGTTGGAGAGTTTACCCCAGTTTCTCTCACGGATCATGCCACAGCCTCCGGGATGATTAAAAATGACTTTAAGTCTGGGATGCCCATTCCTGTAATAATACTGTTTCACGCTGATTCGCCCACAGTATTCGGGGTATCCACTACTGACTGTATGTCTACTACCACGAACTCAGGGGTATCGCATTTGGAACGTTCCCTTTTTTCAGAAGATCCCGTCTTTAAAATGGACTTATTTTTCTCTGTGTCTTCCACAATACTTGGGGTACTTGCTATTGACTGTCCTGTCCCAAAACTAGGGTTACCTCTCAAAAAGGTGCCTGGAGCTACCGATGTTAAAGACCCTATGTTTAAAACAGTAACAATTTGCATTGCTTCTCCCACAGTATCATGTGAGACCTGGGTACCTGGGACCTCCACTCCGAAGCCAAGCTCTAGTTCTCTGTCTTCTTTCTCTGTGTTGGAGGCACCCAGCTTTAACCCCAAGACTTTTTTCCCTAAGGTTGATGCACCGCGTAACCGCCTGCCTTGTTTTTTGGATAAAATCTGTTTTCTCACCTTTCAAACAGACTCCTTACTCGCAGGTCTCTATGCGGTGCCCAAAGTGCCCGTTCTGTATGGCAATTGGCCTCTCCCTAAGACGAAGACACCCTTACTGGACCTCGTCGCTTTACCTGAAGCGTCCATTCCTGTTCTCTATGGGTCCACTATGGGTATAGACATGCTTATTATGTCCTTCGCCAAGGCCACAAATTCGGATTTCATTCTCTCTAAAGATCACAAACCAAAGGAAGCGGATCCTTCTTCAACTGCCAGTACCATGACCAAGAGTTGCATACACACTGCTACAGACTCTCGCAAATTGCTTGGGATAGCAACCCTGCTTGTTATCAAAAGTACCGCTGCAATAGTGTGTAGTGAACCCTCCCGCCCCATTCCCTTGCTAACCACCACCCGGAATTCCTTGGAAGCTAAAGACTCTCGCAACTTCCTCCGTGCTGATTTCACCAAAGACATTGCCTTCTCTGAAGGTCCCTCTGCCATTTTTGTCCGACAATCTGTGTCCTGTGTCCCGTACTCTTGGACTATTACTATGCACCGGACACCTGGCTACTGCCCTTCTGATGTTCCCATTCCGGAGCCCTCAGGTCCCATTGTCCATGTACCAAGAACTGCAGTACCACCACTGTCTTTCATGGCACTCGCCAATGTACACCTGGATTGTGGACCTAATTCTCGCCGGAGACACTTCAGGAACAACTCAATGTCTCCCAAACCTATGAATGGTCCTGTTCACCCAGGCTTCTCACCCAGTGGTGGGGGTACTGTAAGGAATCCCAACAAACTATGGGCTTTCAACGCCACCTCTCGCATAAGGAAGTTTAGGAACAATTCCATGTCCCCCAAATCTGTGATGGATCTTGTTCGTCCGGAGGTCTCACCTGAAGGGGGGGTACTGTAAGGAATCCACTACTGGTTTTGAATGCAGCTTTGCAGACCTGTGCAGTTGCAAGCTTCCTCTGGCAATATATGGCACAGGTGCTGCCTCTCATTGCAGCTTCTGCCCTGTGCTCTTTCATTGGAGGAATTCTCACACACCCTCCTCCTGTGATTGGATCTCCACCCTTTATATTCTAGGCGTTGGCTCTGAACCAGCGCCGAGCATAACTATTCATTTCTCTATGTTACTGACTCTGCCACAAACCACCCCAGGCCTCTCTCCTAGTGTTCTTACCTTCAAGTTCCTGAGTATCCAGAGGCCTGGTCCTGGACGTCTGTGCTGAAGCGTTGTTGCCAGCACTGGCCTGCTGCTATATCCTTGCAGTGGCCTGCCCTGGACGTCTGTGCTGAAGCGTTGATGCCAGCACTGGCCTGCTGCTATTCTCCTGCAGTGGCCTACCTGGGACGTCTGTGCTGAAGCGTGTTGCCAGCACCGGTACCTGCTGCATTCCCTCCTAGCAGTGGCTACCCTTCCTTTCCTGCGGCTTGCTGCGATCCTCTTGCAGTGACCTGCCTTGGACTTCTGCGCTGAAGCGTTGGTTCTTCCCAACGCTGCCCTGCGGTGAACTTCGTCCAGCCTGCTGTCTCCTCCTGCTGAGATCGGCGTCATGGGCCGAGGCCGCTCCTCGCGCAGAGGCCACCCCCGCACTCACGCTCCTAAGCTGAAGTGGGGATCTCCTGACTTCCTGTTGCCGAACTCCTGCTTCATTAACGACGATGCTGCCTTCTCCAATCCTGACCCTGCTATGTACGACTACGAACTGCGCACTCCGGATCAGTCTGCGTGGACTAAGGTCGGTGATTATATAACCCCACCTCAGCCCCGCGGTCCGGTCCCGGTTTGTGGCGAGCATCGGCGTAACAACAGTACAGTTTGATGGTGTGCAAAACAGTCAGTCAGGCCTGCACCACTATAGTCCTCGAGGGTAGCAGACAGGCCAGGTTTTCAGGACAACCTTGAAAACCGTGCCTGTTTGCGGCCCTCAGGGACTGGAATTGTGCAGGTCCTGTGTGTGTGTGTACAGCAAGTTAAAGCAGTAAGTTAAATACAGTACAGCAGGTCAAAACATCTCCTTTATTTAAGTTCAGCAGGTCAAAACATGTACAGCACAGTTCAGCACAACAGTATGGTCTTACAGTTCCCGTGATTAAACCATAAAGTCCACCACATTGTCCGTCCATGGCCGATTCGTTGCATGGCGCAAAACGCCATTAATGCAGTCTCGAACATTACAGGATCTGTAATTGGATAAAAGCGCCGCATTTCATCCAGAATGTTCGTTCTTAAATTGGCAGGAAGCGCCTTTTTTACGCGATTTCCGTCGTAGTTCACTCTGAAGGCCCAGTCGCAGTACAACAGCCATGTACACTAGTACTACACATCACACAATGCCATAATACACTACGCACATAACTGCACTCATTTTTTTATTTTCTTGTCGTTTCAGGAAAAAAGGGTGGCCTGGGGGGAGGTGGGGTTTTGTGTCCAGTCTAATCTGTTTGTACAGTCAAATGTACAGTATATAAACAGCAGTAATTATGTACACAACACCTCTCCTCTCTCAATGAACTACTGTACTGTACACAGAATGAGGAACAAGATAAAGACGGAAAAAATAATATTACTATATATATACATACATTATACATTACAGTATATATTATTAAATAATATTCTTATAAATGTGCATTATTCATGTTTGCCCATGTTTTACAAATGTTTTCTAAATGTTTATCCAATTTCAATCTGCCAAAAGAACTTAATAAAGACTGCCTTATGTATTATTCATGATTATTTTTAATATTTGTATTTTTTGGTTCCTGATAAAATAAAATAAATATTTATTCACATTCCTGCTAATCATAATCATTGACAACAACCACAATCCCCCTCCCCACCCCTACAGTACACCAATGAATAGGAATGAATGACAAAACAACATGAATCAGTTAATGGTTTTTTTAACTCTCAATTCTCGCAATGCTGTGCAAATCGGATTTACATTTCAAAATCGAGAAGGGATTTTCCAAAGTGTTACCGTGAACAAAGCCTGAAAGGGTTGGGGGGGGGGGGTGATTACACGCATGCGCACTGAGGCTTTGTAGCTCGGCTATGGACGGATTAAGAACACAATGGCAAGATTCAGTAAATTAACCACTCTGTGGAGAGGGGGGGGGGGTTGGTGACTCATGCACAGTAAGCAGCTCCTATCTCAAAAAGGATTACACGCAGGTGCACTGAGGCTTTGTAGCTCGGCTATGGACGGATTAAGAACACAATGGCAAGATTCAGAAAATTAACGACTCAAATCCTTGAGCTAGCGTACGTGGGGGAGGGGGCTACAGGTACAGCTGCATGAAGTTCAAAGCTACAATAAAGACATACTTTAATTTCAAAAGGCAGTTCATCATAATAATACACTCCCAAATACAGTACGTAAAAAGCACACAAATCAACAATGTGCAGTCAAATGCACAGGGTCGCAGTCAAAAGCTACAGCACAGATTGAATATCATAATACAGTAAGATGGTTTTTGCAGGCTTGTGGAGAAAAAAAAAATTATAATAAAAAAAAAAATCTTAATTTTTTTTGGTCACTCACTCAGGCAAGCAGTGGTGGTCGAAGTTACAGGCGCATGCATAGTAAATTCCTGCTGTCAAGCAGGAATGTGATTGAAACCAGACACACGTTCAAAGGAATGGTGTGGGAGAGATGTACTGCATTACACAGAAGATAAGAAGTTGAAATACCCTGCAGTGCAGTTAATTATCCTGAGCGAGGGGAGAGCGCTGTATATGCAGAAATGTACAGTACTGTACACGCCTATGCGTTTCAAAAAATTTCAAATGAAACATACTGTACAGCAGCACAGCACTGCAAATGCATGTATATTTTAAATATGCAAATTTACAATTACTGCGCGCGCACACACAGACTGTGTACTGACGTAGGTTGAACCGCGAAGGTATTAGACTTCCAAGACAACAGCTCGCAAATGCCCCCTGAGTTTTTACACGGCATTGCAGTATTGCAGACAGCGAGAATAAAATGCTAATATCACGAGCGCGAAAATAACGCAGTTTACTCCGGGCGAAAACGACAAATAAAGCACCTAACCAGGATAATCTGAGAGCCGCGGATCTAGACTCAGATCGGCCGCCACTGTATAATCTAAACCTAATGTGATATAATATATGCTAGATCAAATAGACCCACATAACAGTGACTCATAGATGGTGGTGACGTGAAATAACCATTAAGTGAATCAACCAAAAAAAGACCAGATGTAAATGACAATAGTTAATAAACCAGAATATTACATTATTTATTAAGAAGAAATGCTAATTGCTGTAGAATTGATGCTACAGAGAAAGGATCCTATGAACATTCTCTCATTACAGATATATCGTGAGGCTTATGCTGACTCTGAGGAGACCGCACATGCGCATTGGGGAGCGCTATGAATTCCCCCATGGCTACCAGGGATGCTATTATCCCTACACGTTGACTGATGCAGCTGTGTTTATTTTTTCAGTTCTCTGCTGCTTCTGCTGCTGAGGCTATGACGGCTATATATATAATATATATATTATATATATATATATATATATTTATATATATATATATATATAGAGTTTAGTTATGGTGAGTAAAAAAAGTGACAAAAACCCTCCACAGGAAAGCAAATATGCAAATACAACTGTATGCTCATCTGCATGTCTTAGGCAGGTCTGCAACCCCGCCTTTCCCCATTATCACCCAGCATACAGCACTTCCACTGCAGCAAAGGATTCTGGGAAATGACATGCAAATGAGCACACAGTGTCATTTTTTGCCTCAAAAACCATTTTTAACATGGTTCCCTATAGGCTTAAGCTTGCTGCATGGTCACAGCTTTGAGCACAGCCAGGGTTAAGGTGCATACCCAGAAAACCACCCACAGACAGCTGTTTCGACCTTAATGGGTCTCATCAGTGTGGGGTTGATTTTAACTGGGTATGCAAAGAGGCTATGGGATAGGCTAAACCATAATACTGAGTTAAGTTATGGTGAGTAAAACTTGCATATTTGCTTTCCTGTGGAGGGTTTTTGTCACTTTTTTTACTCACCATAACTTATTTTTTTTACAAGTATTGTTTCTTTTGGGGGGGTAATATTGGTACCCCAGGCCCGTGAGGACCCCCGGATGCCCACTGGGACCCCCAGACTCCTGTGGGGATCCCCGCGGGGTCAGCCAGGGATATCCGCCGGCCTGTTGTATGGATGGTGTGCCTGCAAAAAGGTAAACAAGTCCAGCTTCTTTTGTGCCTGCCTTTAGCTGGCGCGTTTCTCCGGCGTGGTTTTAAAGCATGATTTACTTAGCGCTGCTTAGTGAATCCCAAGTACTGGGAAAAATCGGCGCGTTTGCCTGATCGGGTGCATTTTGCGCAGGGCAGAAAAAAATGCCTTATAAGGCCGATAAAACGCTATCACTGCTTAGTGAATCGGCCTTAAAGGGCACTTTGCGCTCTTAAAACCACTTATCGGAGCTTTGTTAATCGGCTCCTCTCTCTCTTTTTTCCTTGTGTCAAGCCTCTGACTAATCTACTACGCCATGTCAGGGAGACCAGAGGCACAATTTTTTGCCCAGTTGCAAATCAACAGTATCATAAATGTGAATATAGTATCAAATTATGAAGACATTGCAGTGGGACAAACAAAACAAAAGTTTTTAGTTACAAAATGTGCCTTTATGAGTCCGTTATAATCACAGTAAGATGAATGTCCAATAGTGTCAGTGTCACCCACATTTGAAAGGTGAAAGTAAACACTGCCCACACTAACAATCAAGTTACGAAGACTCTTCACAATAATCATAACATATGAGTTACTTATCATTTTTATGTAGGTTCTAGTCAGTCTGCAAGATAACTTCATATTAATGGAGTGTTAGAATACATATTTGTGACGATGGGGAGGATTTACACTGGCGACACAGTTTATTACACTGCGGCCAGATCCGCAAGCCGGGAGATTTCCCGGCTTGCTAGTGGCCGCCCCTCGGCGTGCCGCGCGTCATAGACGCGCGGTCACGCGTCTTCGGGAGCGTGCGCCCCCTGCACGTGCGTCCAGGGGCTCCCCGAGGGAGCCCTGGTCGCGGGACAGCGGCAGGGGGTTCCGGGGGACCCGGCGGACCCGGCAGCGGTAGGGAGAGCGCCCCGATCGGAGGGCGCTCTTCCGCTGCTTCGGCGCGCGCCCGTCACTCTCGGGCGCGCGCCAGGCTACTGCTGCGGCACAGAACGGGCAAATGCTCGAATAAACTGTGCCGCAGCAGTAGCCAGGGATTAAAGGGGTTACACCCCAATTGGCCACCCTCTAACCTCACCAGGGAGACAAGGGGTTAACTGGGCTGAGGCCCAGAAATGTGATTTAACCCTTATTATAACCTGAAAATGTGTATTCCACTGTTCCCCTGTTTTATTGTTATATCAGTGTCTGCATCACACACACACACTAGGATTCATCCGGGACCACAAGGGTTAATAGTTGTTTAGTGATTATAGCCCTTTGTGTAATTTTCCCACCTTTTCAGGCACCATTTTGCAGGGTCCATAAGCCACCATTGGAGCTCCATGTGTTTCAATGGCGAATCTTGCTGTTTGGGTCCTGTTTCCTGTGAAGACCAGCAGATGGCGTCCGAGAGGAGGAGCGGCGGTTTCCCATTGTAAGTCAATGGGCCCATTGACTTCAATGGAAATCCCTCGAGGAGCTATCCAGGAACGAGTTGGCTGCCGTCCAAACCGCAAAACCGCAAAACAGATACATTTTCAATAAGAGAGCTTTGATCACTTATTAGCCAAGTTCAATGACAAGTGGTGTGGGAATAAACAGTTCTAGAGCACCTAGAAATAAAATTCTTTCTGCACCTACTTCCTAGGCATCCCCCCACTCGACCACCACCGGGTCCCCGAATCCTGGACCCCCGATAAGGGTCGAACCGAGAAGAGTGGGTCGCGCCATAGGTTCCAAAGGCGGCGGCAGAAACAGCTCAAGAAAACGGCTAAGTGTGAAAAGCTGAAATTTGGGAATCCATAGCTCTAGTTCCGGAGGGTCCAAAGGATCAGGGTTTGGGGTATCTGTAGTCACTGCTCCGGCATCGCTGCAGTACCATCCTTGACCCTCTTGGACCAACCCGACGGAGTATGGACCCCCTTGAAAGTTCGGGACTTTTCCCATAGACTCCAATGGCAGCCAATCTCCATTGACCGGCTATGGCGGAAAACCCCCATTGACTTCAACGGCGGCGTCGCCCCGTTGAAAGTCTATGGCGGCGGATTCCCATAGCCGCCAAAGGCGGCGGATTGCCATTGAAAGTCTATGGTGGCGGAGCCCGTTGTTTTCAATGGGGATTTAGTGAAAAACCGTGATTTAATTTACAGCAGAGTTTTTAGTATTAAAATAGGAAACGGTTTAAGGTGTATTTGTGTAACTCCGGTTCCGAAGGTCGTAGCAAGTCTCAAATTGGACCCTAGGGTGTCCCAGTTCCAGCATTGAGAATTGGGAAGTTTGGACCTGCTGGACCCAACAGAACCGGATATTTTAATATGTTTGTATTTTATCTTTAATACTGTGTCCCAAGGTATGGATAAAAACCACAGGAAATTCCCTTGGCCATCAGGTAGCAGATGGTCAGAGAAGCGTCCCAATGTCTAGAATTTAAGTGCTGTTCAAAGGAGTTTATCACCTACACTGTTTACAGGAGGGCGGAGATGACTCAAACCAGAACAGGCTATAAGTGTTCCATTTCACACCTTACAACAAAGGGTTTCCTGCCAGATATTCCGTTTGGTAGACTAGCTGGCATTCCTGATGCAAATGTGGGATTACAGAAATGAGACCCCAGAGTGCTAATGCGCATGTGCCAACTAGCAGGGAGGCATGGATCAAAATGTGTTCCCATGTCAGTGAGTGGCTAGAGGTAATTGAAAACCAATCACCTGAACTTAATGTTAAGGATAGGGTTACAAAAGGTATATAATCTGTGGTCAACCCTTTATCCTGTGACTTTTCCTGTACCATCTTGATTGCTGAGAGAAACGCTATGCAATGTCTTCATGCCAGAGGTCTTTCATGTCTTTGGTGTCTTGATGACTATGAAGATTGCTGTATGAACTGCCAGTCCAGATATGACTGTTTCATCATTTCCATTTTAAGTAAGTGTCCATATTTTGCCTGTTATTTGTATATCTGTTGTGTTCACCTTTATCAAGGAATAAATTATATTTTATCATATCTAAGTCTCGTCCCAGTTCAAACCCAGTTATATTATATATTATATATATTTTTGTGTAAATTACAGCCTGCCATAAAGTCACCGTGACAGGCTTGTAATTAACTGGTGGCAGCGGCGGGATTGAACTGGACCTGTATTATTAGTGTTCTGCGGGATACTGTAATACAGTGGGAACTCGATGGTAATTGCGAGTTCCTGGGACCAAAGATATTGAACACACAGTGTACAACATATAACACAAGATATGGCACCTCCTCACTGTTCCCCTACTTGTGAGAAGCATTGCCTCCAGAACCAAAGTGCCGGCCATCCGTCTGACTGGAGCCGGGCACCGAGACCGGAGGAGTGCATCAAGTCGGCGCGGGGACCAGCAGCCGGCAAGGCTGAGAGAGAGGCAGCGATCGGTGAGCATGAAACCCGGAAGGCTGAGCAAAGATCCACAGCTGCAGCCGCTGTAACCATCAAACCACCCGGAGAGCAGGGAATGGACCCAGCTCCGGGACGGCAGAGACTTGTGGAGGGAGCGGGTGATCGCGGAGACCCCGAGAGTTTTACAGCCGGAGAGGTAACGGCCGCTGCGGCAGCCAGCCCATTTTCCCTGGAAGAGCTTTCACTGTTGTCTGCGTGGGGAGGGATGTGGTCCCAGGCAGAGCGGAACGAGCTCCTGGGGCTGGCGTTGTCCCGACCCACTTATCCCCTCCCAGAGCCCGGCGCTCCAGCGACTCCGCTCTGGACTCCGTTGCCCCTAGCTGGGGTTAGTTCACCGGTGGCGGAGTAGCACCGGCAGCCGCTGCGGCACTGCCAACAAATGGGCCACAATAATGCCCAGTTCCCGGACCGTGCGTGGTCGGGTGAAGAAGCCCCTCAGGGCCAGTGCTCACGAGCTGCGGAAAAGATGACCCCGTTAGCGGCATCCTCTGATGGCTCCCGCCCAGCCGGGGCAACAACCCTCCTCGGGACATCTCCTGGAGAACCTGGATGGGCTGCATCAGCAACAGCGGCGGAGAGCAGCGGCCATACACCGGATCCCGATGGAGAACCGACGGCGGTGGCGGAGAAGAAGCTGCCACTCAGGCATCCTGCCCGCGGCAATTGTATTTGGGGGGAGGGTTGGGGTGTGCGGGAGGTGGGTGTTTCACATGGTTTGGCGGAGTCGGCGATTCCCAGCGATGACCAGAGCCCCACAATCCACGCCGGCGACCCTGCATCAAAGCTGGGTACTGCTGCGGCAGCTACCCGAGGCTCGCCCATAGCAGCGGCGGCAGAAGAGCCGCGATTCCGGCAAAGTGCCGGAGCACTTTCTGAGTGGGGGGAGGGACAGGGATTGCGGGAGGGGGTTATTTTACCAACTTTGCATGGAGCTCTGTTTCTCCACAAAGACCTGGGACCCCGGTCCTGCATCGTTTCCCCTGTGCCAACCCCGGGCGCTGCTGCGGCGGCGACTCGTTGCTTCCCGGCCCAGATTATGCCAGCGGTGGCCACTCCAGTCCCCCTGCAATTGGGACCAACGAAGGCGGCAGTCTCTGTGGGGACCAGCGAGGTAAGCCAAACCAAGTCGCAGAGTGACCCTAACGTATTGTTCCCTATGACTGTACCCTGTGGTTCCACTCTGGGGGTGACTAGGGGGTGGCAGGAGATAGGGGTACCAGGGGAGGGGAAGGAAGGGCAGCTTGTAGGGCAGCTAGACTTCCCCATTACCCTGGCGGAGCAGCAAGGGGACTCTCAGTTAAGAGCCCCACTGTTGCAGCCTTGCTACGGGCTGGAGGTATCAGGGGTTGTGGCAAAGTTAGACCACCCCCAGATTACCTGCCAGCCAGGAGCTAAGGTGGGTGCATCTGCACCAGCAACTCTGAGCTCATCCCCGGTAATGGGGAGACAGTGTCAGGGGGATTGCCTCACTCAGGTAGCCCTATGATCCAGGTTAGGATTAGCTAGGGAGAAGCGGAGTGAGGGGAGGCTGCAGGTAGGTAGCCAGCATCAGTTCTCAGTAGGAGAAGAAGGGCTAGTGGTAGCCAGGGAGGGAAAGCAGCAGGTATGGCAGCTAGAGTTCCCCATTACCCTGGCAGAGCCTCAGGGGGTGTCTCAGATCAGCAACCCCCTGTTGCAGCCTGGCTATGGGCTGGGGCTATCTGGGGCAGTGGCAGGCTTGTGCCACCCCAGGGATGCCTGCCAGCCAAGGGCTAAGGCGGTTGCATCTGGAGAGATGCCCCTGAGCTCATCCCTGGTAAGGGGGAGACAAGGTCAGGGAGGTAGGTGCACTCAGGTAGTTCCAGGGTCTGGGTTAGGATTGCCCAGGGGAGAGAGGAGTGTAGGTGGGCTGCAGGGAGGTAAGCAGCAGGCTGAGGTGCTGGGCCTAGGGGAGGCTAGGCAGGGAGACACCGTGGCGCAGGGGGAGATAGGAGGTCAGTGGGGTATTAGGCAGCTGGCAGAAGCTAGGGTTGGGCTAGGTAGGCAGAAGGTCCCTTGTTCTTACTGGCCAGGAGTGACCCCTCTGACAGGTTCCCCTGGGTTCCTAAAGGAGGGGCTGTGGGTAGATAGGCAGCCAGGGAGGAGAGTCAGGAGTATAGCAGAGCAGCTACAGGTGGGCAAAGGGCCAGAGCAGGTAGGGTCCCTACAGGATAGTGACATAGCTCTTTCCAGACTTGGTTGACAGGAAAGCGACGGTCTGTGCTGGATAGCTGGTCTCCTGGAGGTGCAGAAACATGCCAGTCTCTGGGCAGTGTGCAGCCTGGTCTGCAATGGGGCCCTTTCACCATGGACTTGGTTCACCAGGCACTGGGTGGGGGGCAGAGGGAGGCAAAGGAGAAGGCCCAGTGGCCACAGTGGAGCCCTGCTCCACAGGATCTGGACTTTACAATCCACTGTGGCCAGGACAATGTACTGGACAATGCCGGAGGACAATTTTGCCAGGCCAACCCCTCAGGACTTATTGAGAGCTTCAAGGGCGGACGTGGTACCCCAGTGCCCGGGGGAGGCAACTGGGGCACCAGGCACCCATTGAGCAGGGGAGGTGTGATGATGGGGAGGATTTAGCCAGGGATTAAAGGGGTTACACCCCAATTAGCCACCCTCTAACCTCACCAGGGAGACAAGGGGTTAACTGGGCTGAGGCCCAGAAATGTGATTTAACCCTTGTTATAAAGATTTTTTGTAGTGTGTAGGCGGTCACTGCAGCAGGAACTCAACCGCAAACGTGAATAGTTAAAAACAGCTTTATTAAACTAGAATGCTGCGCATCACAGAGATCACTCTGACGCGTTTCGTTCCTGTGTGGAACTTTATCAAAGAGTAATGGTCTCTTACACTGGAGTCAAATATATACATGGATTCTTATCCTGATTGGTCAACACTTAATTGTACACAGGCAATGGCAATCAGTGAGTTGTGTAATTGATGTTGGGAGGATCCTGTACAGACTGCAGTGTGTGTGATTATTCAACAACATTAGTAAAAGTGACAAGTAAAAATTACAAAATAACATATAAATTAAAATCACAAACAGTGAATTGCAGCATCTATGATATCAAAATATACCATATACAGTAAAAATGAATGAGGGTTTGAAGAATCATTGAATCATAACATTATAATTCTATGGAGAATGACAATACAATTTTGAAAGCTAATATATGAAAGGCACAGAGGGTACCAACTATAGAAAAAAATGCAATTATACATTATTATTCATAACTCGTGGGGAAAACATGTAGAATTGAAGTCCAATTTATATATTAAACTATAATGGGTAGAAAAATGCATGAAATGTACACAGATATACACCCCCAAAACTCTCCGTCTGGTTATCCCATAAGGAAGTGTTTCAACTCCCAGTCTACGTTGATTCCATGGGGATGGAGAGTTTTGAGAGTGTATATCCAATACATCTCTTTTTGGTTAAGTGCATTTATCCCTGTTCCCACCTCTGGGGTGGCATGGTATGTGTTATATGGCTTTAAAGGTGAAATGATTGAGGCTTCCTGCAGAACATGTAGAAAAATGTCTGGATACCGGGTGATTTAGATCTCTTTTTCTAATCAACCGGACATGTTCTGCAATTCTGGTTTTGAGGGGTCTAATAGTACGCCCCACGTACTTAAGACCACAAGTACATTGTAGAACGTATATTACATGGGTGATATTACAATTGAGAAATGTTTGGATGTAATATTTATTGCGATCTTCATTATATAGAATGTATTTTGTCTGTACTGCGTATCTGCACATGGAACAATGACCGCACTTAAAGAAACCTTTAGGTATACTTCTAACATTGGAAACATTGGAACCGGATTGAAACATGCTTGGAGATAAATGAAAGGCCAGTGTTTTAGCTTTGCGGTAACAAAATTTTGGACCATTTTTCACAATATCGCGGAGGTCATTATCCAGTGACAACGTGTGCCAATGTTTGGAAATGATGTTACAGATCTGCTGTGACTGACTATTAAATGGACTTTTCACTTTTTTAGAGACTAATGATTGATTGTTCACAATTTTGGTTTTGCAATTTCTTGCCTTTTTGCGTATTAGTGTATTTCTATCAATAGAATCAGCTCTATTAAATGCAGCGGTAATGTCCTGAGTGGAATAACCCCTCTCTAGAAATCTGCTGGACATTTCTCTAGCCCTCAGTAAAAAAACCTCAGGATCAGAGCAAATTCGCTTTAACCTCAAAAATTGGGCCCCTGGGATGTTTTTGATCAAAGATCTTGGGTGATAGCTTTGAGCCTTTAGAAGCGTATTTCTGGAATTTTCTTTTCTGTATATATCTGTCTGGATGGACATGTCATTGCCAACATACAGGAGTAAATCAAGAAAGTGAATATGATGAATATTGTGTTGATAAGTAAATTTAAGGTTATAATTATTAGTGCTAAGGTGATCAATGAAAGAAAGAAGTGAATGGTCATCCCCCTTCCAAATAAAAATCAAATCATCAATATATCGCCCAAAGTAAACAATATTTTGACGAAATGAATTGTGACTATGATAGATAAATTGTGACTCCCAAAAACCCATAAATAAATTAGCGTATGATGGTGCAAAACTCGTGCCCATAGCGGTGCCTAATGTCTGTAAATAAAAATGTGAATCGAATAAAAAATAATTGTGCGTGAGTAAAAAAGAAATAGATTCTAATAGAAAAGTGCAATGTGTTATAGATAAAGTAGATAAATCCAAAAAGTGTTTAATGGCAGCAAGGCCGTGCTGATGTTCAATAATGGAATACAGGGAGGTCACATCCATGGTGACCCACCTGTATTCCTTGTGCCAAGTGATCCCCTGTATGCTGGCAATGAAATCTGTGGTGTCTCTGATGAACGAGGGTAACTCAAAAACAAGGGGTTGCAAAAACCTGTCCACATACCGCGATAACCCATCTCCCAAAGATCCAATGCTCGCTATTATAGGACGGCCAGGAGGGTCGACCAGCGATTTATGGATCTTTGGGAGATGGTGAAATATCGGAATCACGGGATGTGGACAGGAAAGAAAAGTTCGGGACTTTTCCCATAGACTCCAATGGCAGCCAATCTCCATTGACCGGCTATAGCGGAAAACCCCCATTGACTTCAACGGCGGCATCGCCCCGTTGAAAGTCTATGGCGGCGGATTCCCATAGCCGCCAACGGCGGCGGTTTGCCATTGAAAGTCTATGGCGGCGGAGCCCGTTGTTTTCAATGGGGATTTAGTGAAAAACCGTGATTTAATTTACAGCTGAGTTTTTTGTGTTAAAATAGGAAACGGTTTAAGGTGTATTTGTGTAACTCTGGTTCCGAAGGTCGTATCAAGTCGCAAATTGGACCCTAGGGTGTCCCAGTTCCGGCATTTAGAACCGGAAAGTTTGGACCTGCTGGACCCAACGGAAACGGATATTTTAATATGTTTGTATTTTATCTTTAATACTGTGTCCCAAGGTATGGATAAAAACCAGAGGAAATTCCCTTGGCCATCAGGTAGCAGATGGTCAGCGAAGCATCCCAATGACTAGAATTTAAGTGCTGTTCAAAGGAGTTTATCACCTACACTGTTTACAGGAGGGCGGAGATGACTCAAACCAGAACAGGCTATAAGTGTTCCATTTCACACCTTACAACAAAGGGTTTCCTGCCAGATATTCCGTTTGGTAGACTAGCTGGCATTCCTGATGCAAATGTGGGATTACAGAAATGAGACCCCAGAGTGCTAATGCGCATGTTCCAACTAGCAGGGAGGCATGGATCAAAATGTGTTCCCATGTCAGTGAGTGGCTAGAGGTAATTGAAAACCAATCACCTGTACTTAATGTTAAGGATAGGGTTACAAAAGGTATATAATCTGTGGTCAACCCTTTATCCTGTGACTTTTTCTGTACCATCTTGATTGCTGAGAGAAACGCTATGCAATGTCTTCATGCCAGAGGTCTTTCATGTCTTTGGTGTCTTGATGACTATGAAGATTGCTGTATGAACTGCCAGTCCAGATATGACTATTTCATCATTTCCATTTTAAGTAAGTGTCCATATTTTGCCTGTTATTTGTATATCTGTTGTGTTCACCTTTATCAAGGAATAAATTATATTTTATCATATCTAAGTCTCGTCCCAGTTCAAACCCAGTTATATTATATATTATATATATTTTTGTGTAAATTCCAGCCTGCCATAAAGTCACCGTGACAATATTCATTTTAAAACTCAAGTATTCTCTCATTATTTTTTTTAATCACTTACTGTATATTTGAAATTGACAAAATCTCCCAAATTATATATATTTTTGCGTTTAGGTGTGTAAAATCAGATTTTTAGTGTTCCTTACCTTCATTTTATAATGGCAATTAAACTAGCAATTTTTATGTAAGTTTATGTAAGGAGTTTTTATTTAATCTGTGCAGGTGCCCTGTGGTTAACACAGTTTTTTTGTGCATCCTGGACCACTCAACTTTGAATAAAGTAATCTAATTACCTGAATTTCTAATTGCACAGACAACTGGTAAGAGGCTTAATACGACTGCTTTTATATTTACAAAACTGCACAGCTTGTGAAAGAACCCTCAAAACATTTGGCAGGAATCCCAGCTGAGGAAAAAAATGAACCTCTATTGATTGCAGCATGCAAACAAGTGTTTTGTTTCTACTGATAATCATTAACTTTCAGTGACAGCCTTAATCCACAAGATTTTGTTCAATACAGATGCAGCGGCCGTTATTAAAAAAAATCACGGAGCCATTTTCGTATGTGCTTCTGTACTCCATGCGACATGAACGACGCCCATCCCCACAGGCACACGTGTTTACAGTGGCGACCGCCTTTAGTCTAAATCGGCTAGATCCGCGATTTTCAGATTATCCCGGTTATGTGCAGTTTTGTGTCGTTTTCACATGGAGTGAACTGCGTTATTTTCGCTCTCGTGATATTAGCATTTTATTCTCGCTGTCTGCAATACTGCAATGCCGTGTAAAAACTAAGGGGGGCGTTTGCGAGCTGTTGTCTTGGAAGTCTAATACCTTCGCTGTTCAATCTACGTCAGTACACAGTCTGTGTGCATACGCAGTAATTGTAAATTTGCATATTTAAAGTATACATGCATGTGCAGTGCCGTGCTGTTGTACAGTATGTCTCATTTGAAAATTGTTGAAACGCATAGGCGTGTACAGTACTTTAACAATGTCACATTTCTGCATATACAGCGCTCTCCCCTCGCTCAGGATAATTAACTGCACTGCAGGGTATTTCAACTTCTTATCTTCTCTACAATGCAGTACATCTCTACCACACCATTCCTTTGAACGTGTGTCTGGTTTCAATCAAATTCCTGCTTGACAGCAGGAAATTACTGCGCATGCGCCTGTAACTTCGCTCACCACTGCTTGCTTGGGTGATTTTTTTTTTTTTTATTGTAATTTTTTTAATTTTATTTTCTCCACAAGCCTGAAAAAAACATCTTACTGTATTATGATATTCAATCTGTGCTGTACAGTAGCTTTTGTCTGCGACCCTGTGCGTTTGACTGCACATGGTTGATTTGTGTGCTTTTTACGTACTGTATTTGGGGTTGTATTATTATGATGAACTGCCTTTTGAAATTAAAGTATGTCTTTAGCTTTGAACTTCATGCGGCTGTCTTTAATTTTTGGAATCTTGCCATTGTGTTTTGAATCCGTCCATAGCCGAGCTTCAAAGCCTCACTGCGCCTGCGTGTAATCCTTGTTCAGATGGAAGCTATTTAGCTGTTTAGCTGCTTACTGCGCATGAGTCACCCAACCCCCCCTCGCCACAGAGTCATTCGACAGACACCTGCACAGAGTAATTCATTTTCTGAAGTTACTCATTGTGTTTTTAATACATCCCTAGCCGAGCGTCAATCGCCTCACTGCGCCTGCGTGTACTCTAAGCCTCTTTGAGATGGAAGCTAGCTGCTTACTGCGCATGAGTCACCCAACCCTCCCCCCCCTCTACACAGAGTCGTTAATTTTCTGAATCTTGCCATTGTGTTCTTAATCCGTCCATAGCCGAGCTTCAAAGCCTCACTGCGCCTGCATGTGATCCTTTTTCAGATGGGAGCTATTTAGCTGCTTAGCTGCTTAGCTGCTTACTGCGCATGAGTCACCCAACCCCCCCCCCTCTCCACAGAGTCGTTAATTTTCTGAATCTTGCCATTGTGTTCTTAATCCGTCCATAGCCAAGCTACAGTACAAAGCCTCACTGCGCCTGCGTGTAATTCTCTTTGAGACGGGAGCTTTGAGGCTTTGTTTACGGCAACGTTTTGAAAAATCCCTTCTCGAATTTGATTTGCACAGAGCATCACCTTGATATTATTATAATAATAATAATAATAATAATAATAGCATGTTTTTGTATAGCGCTGTTAGTTACAGTATACGTAGCGCTTTCCAGAGACATTTTGCAGGCACAGGTCCCTCCCTGTCCCATGGAGCTCACAATCTACTGTATGTTTTTGGTGCCTGAGGCACAGGGAGATAAAGTGACTATCTTTTTATGTACTGTATTTGGGGGTTGTATTTCGGGGTTTATTGATCAAATTATTATGATGAACTGCCTTTTGAAATTACTGTACTCTACTCTACAGTATGTAATTTCGTTGAACTGCAGCACAACTAAACCTTCATCCCTCCCCCATGCACACACAAACTCTTTTCGACAGACACCTCCACAGAGTCATTCATTTTCTGAAGTTAGTTATTGTGTTTTTAATCCGTCCCTAGCCGAGCGTCAATCGCCTCACTGTGCCTGCGTGTACTCTAAGCCTCTTTGAGATGGGAGTTAGCTGCTTACTGCGCATGACTCACCCACCCCCCCCCAACCCTTTGAGGCTTTGTTTATGGTAACGCTTTGGAAAATCCCTTCTCGAATTTGAAATGTAAATCTGATTTGCACAGCATTGTGAGAATTGAGAGTAAAAAAAAACATTAACTGATTCATGTTGTTTTGTCATTCATTCTTATACTGTAGGGGTGGGGGGGTGGTGTGGTTGTTGTCAATGATTATGATTACCAGGAATGTGAATAAATATTTATTTTATTTCATCAGGAACAAAAAAATACAAATATAAAAATAATCATGAATAATACATAATGCAGTCTTTATTAAGTTCTTCTGGCAGATTGAAATTGGATAAACATTTAGAAAACATTTGTAAAACATGGAGAAACATGAATTATGCACATTTATAAGAATATTATGTAATAATATATATACACTGGAATGTATAATATATGTATACTGTATATATATACAGAGGATAAGATGGCAGAGTTGTTCAAATTTATCAGTATTTTGTCGAAAACTATGACTTTTACAAACCTCTCCTCTCTCAATGAACTACTGTACTGTACACGGAATGAGGAACAAGATAACGAACGAAAAAATAATATTACTATGTACAGTATACTGTATATATATAGTATACAGTATACTGTACATAGTAATATTATTTTTTCATACGTTATCTTGTTCCTCATTCCGTGTAAAGTACAGTAGTTCATTGAGAGAGGAGAGGTTTGTAAAAGTCATAGTTTTCGACAAAATACTGATAAATTTGAACAACTCTGCCATCTTATCCTCTGTTGCATTAATCGCGGCCCATATCAAATACGCGTAACTTCTGTCGGGTTTTTGGAAAGCGGGCTGCACTTCAACACTCATGGCGGGCGGGTCTCTGGAGAATACTGTAACCGAAACTGGTCTTTGTCTTTCGTTAATATGAAAAGCCTAAATTGATACATTTTTGCAACCTCTTCTTTCAGTCTCAAGGCCAAGTTACAATAGCACACTGTGGTATCTTTTTTAAACGAAACACCTGCAAGTCGACACATTACTGAAGCGCATGCGCATTACAATTCCTGAATCTCTGCCGTCTGGCGGACACGCGAAGAATTGCAACCTATTAAATCCGAACCAATCTCAATAAACGCATCAACCGCACGTCAGCCGCGCATGACCCATGGCTGGGAACGCAAAATGAACACGGCATGCGCCAGGTGAAGTGCGTCGTATTCCAGGAAAAAGCCAGGGAAAAAACGGCGATGTGTTAGAATAAAAGCTGCCGCAGCAGTATCACGGTTGCTTTGTTTGAATTTCATGGATTGAGTGCAAATAAATGCAATGAAATGAATGAATTGTAATGTGTACAGTACTGTGCTACTGTGCTACTGTGTCAGTTTCAGGTGTTTAAAAGCCAGAACACGAAAATGCCATTTTATGCACTCGCGTCTTAAGGCGGTACGGTTGGAAGAAATCCCACGCCATGACATGGGTATTCCGAGGTATGCACAGCGTGATTTGTTAAAATAATGGCCACTGCATCTGTAGTTTACCAGTTAGTTTTGGATTTTTGTTGATGAGGAAAAGGGGAAAACTGTATTCTCGTAAGGTACATATTTTGACTGTGTATCCTTCTAACAATGCTGCCACATTACATTTGAAGAAACCTATGAGGTTTTTAAATGTTTAATTTTTACTAAAATGAAGAACTAGTATGTTGGTCCACTAAATGCATCACAACCTACAGTACAATGGATCTACAGTTGTATAAAACAACTAATGTAAAAAGCAGGTTCTCAACTTTTCACAAACGTTACACCACTTATCCAGTACTCTAGTGAGCACCCTTTTTTGCCACTAGATATAGTTGTAATCCCTCCAAAAAGTAACAATATGTACAAAATGAAAATATGGACCACTTTAATATTTTTATTTTCTTCAATTCTACCTAAAACATTCTGAGTCCATTGTTAGTGACATCAGAGATGTGCCTGCTCCCTGGAGATATAAGGCACAGCACTGCTAAAAGTTAGAGTGTTGGAGTAAGGAGCAGGTCTGCGTTGAGACCTGGGGAAAGAGGCCCACTAGTGCTGTAACTAGTGGCCTCATTCTATATCATTCAGCATCAAGCTGTCAACGCCATACTGTGTCCAGGGACCTGGCACAGGGGTGATCTCCCTGAGGGGAGAGGGGATCCCACACAATTGGGAGGGTGTACCTTTGAAGGGATCACACGGCGGGATCACACGGGAGTCAATCACTGCGAGGGGCAGTAAGCCCATACCGAAAGTACAATAAAGATGCACAAGTTCAACGAACCCTTGCTGTGTGGGTGTGAAGTTCTTGCACAGAAGGAGGCACCACAGAGGAGTTCCTCATCAGTTACATCTTCCTGCGGCCGCAGAGATCCTGATGAGGTGGAGGCGCTGCACTGGATATAGGTAGGACTAAAGCACACTACCTCAGCTGCCTGTCTGGGTTGGCAATCCCCACACAACATCATGCGGGAGACTCAGGAGTCCTGTTGCCAACAGGTGCACCACCAGACACGACCATGTAATGGGGGCTGGTTAGACCACAGGGGCCAATATGAGATTGGGTGGGTCAGGCAAGGCCAGAAAATCCATTACATATGCTTTAATGGAAGCCCATAGGCCTAGCTAAAGGGATGCCTTGACTTTGTGCACAGACCTTCATGCCTTTGTGTTTAGGGGGAGATCATTGGTGTTGAGGAGGTGTTTATACAGTCATAGCAACTTGGGAAAGGGGTTATAACAGCAAGTGGTCTCGAGGAGGCTTGAGCGCAGAGATTCTTTGAAGCACCCACCAATAACCATACAATACCTGATTGCAATAGCACTCAGTAATAGAAAAAAGAATAAAGAATAAAAAAATAAACACACCCACTTATTTCTGTAGGTATCAACTACAGCTGCAGCGGCCGTTATTTTAAAACTTCGCCCGGTGTGCCGCTCGGAATACCCCTGTCATGGCGCGTGATGTTTTCAACTGTACCGCCATTGACTCGGGTGCAGAAAATTGCATTTTAGCGTTGTCTGCAATACCGTCTAGAAACTCAAGAGGGCAATCGCGAGTTGTCTTAAAAATCTAATAGAAATTCAACCTACAGTACACAGTACAGCCGTACAGTTCTGCAAGTCTGTGTATGTGTGTGACACAAGTGAAATTCAGTGCATAAATCAGCGCTAGTGTCTCAATTGAAAAAAAATAGGTGTAAAATAAAATATAATGTGACATAGAAACTTAAAGTCCTGTAACACAAGTCCACAATGCTGCCCAAAAAAGTCCCACTAGTTGTCTTACAACCAGTTGTAGTACTGTAACACAAAACAGACCTCCTTATGGCACTGTGTTTTGGAAGAAAGCTGCACTCCCATAGGCATGGAGGATTATAAGTCACTGACGATGAAATCCAACTTATCAGAAGACTTTTCACCTCAAGGAAAAGGAGACAAAAACATGGAAAACACTACAATAGTGCGTTACCCAAGTAACAATATACTAAATATAGCTTGCAGATGCTATTTAATATTCCATTGGAAAAGATTGACAAACAATCTAAGTAAAAATATCACAATAATAAAATTGAGCACTCCTTGCTCTCAATAAAAAACTGCTCCGCCGTCTGGGAAAAATTGGAATCCTACTCACCACAGGTGACTAGGACATAAACCTTAACTTTGAAATTCTCACTGGCTTCGGTTCACCATTCTTGGTAGGTGTTTGGACTTCAGTTTCCCAGGGATGCTTTGCTGTCTGGATTCCGTGCTGTGCCACAAGTCCTATATGTTTCGAAACTCTCAATGAGTTCTAAGGTGTATATGGTCTATAATTTAAACCTAGTGCGTCACCAATCAATTAGAGGTAATTAAGGTTTCTTAGGTAAAAGACTAATGATACCTTAATATGATACTAATCTTCATGTTCAAATTGCTTATCTATATTGGGACTTTGAATCAATATACAGTTGTGTGAAAAAGAAAGTACACCCTCTTTGAATTCTATGGTTTTACATATCAGGACATAATAACAATCATCTGTTCCTTAGCAGGTCTTACAATTAGGTAAATACAACCTCAGATGAACAACACATGACATATTACACCGTGTCATGATTTATTTAACAAAAATAAAGCCAAAATGGAGAAGCCATGTGAAAAACTATGTATACCCTTACTGCTTCCATAGGAATTAAGATGGTAAGTAGCAGACAGGTGCTGCTAATCAAATGCCCTTGATTAATTGATCATCAACAAGTGTGACCACCTCTATAAAAGCCGAAGTTTTAGCAGTTTGCTGGTCTGGAGCATTCGGGTGTGTCACACAATGCCAAAGAGGAAAGTCATCAGCAATGATCTTAGAGAAGCAATTGTTGTTGCCTATCAATCTGGGAAGGGTTATAATGCCATTTCCAAACAATTTAAAGTCCATCATTGTACAGTGAGAAAGATTATTCAAAAGTGGAAAACATTCAAAACAGTTGCCAATCTTCCCAGGAGTGGACGTCCCAGAAAATTCACCACAAGGTCAAACGGTGCAATGCTCAGAGAAAATTGCAAAAATTCCAAGAGTTACATCTCAGAATCTACAGGCCTCAGTTAGCATGTTAATGTTAAAGTTCATGACAGTACAATTAGAAAAAGACTGAGGGTCTGTAGGGTAGGGTTTGTTTGGAAGGGTTGCCAGGATAAAGCCTCTTCTCTCTAAAAAGAACAGGGCAGCATTGCTTAGGTTTGCAACGTTGCCTCAGAACAAACCACAAGACTTCTGGAACAATGTCATTTGGACAGACGAGACCAAAGTGGAGATGGTTGGTCATAATGCACAGCACCACATTTGGCGAAAACCAAACACAGCATATCAGCACAAACACCTTATACCAACTGTCAAGCACGGTGGTGGAGGGGTGATGATTTGGGCTTGTTTTGCAGCCACAGGACCTGGGAACCTCGCAGTTATTGTGTCGACCATGAACTCCTCTGTATACCAAAATTATTCTAGAGTCAAATGTGAGGCCATTTGTCCGACAGCTAAAGCCGAAATTGGGTCATGCAACAGGACAATGATCCCAAGCACACCAGCAAATCTACAACAGAATGGCTGAAAAATAAAAGAATCAAGGTGTTGCAATGGCCCAGTGAAAGTCCAGATATCAACCCGATTGAAATGCTGTGGCAGGACCTTAAGAGAGCTGTGCATAAAGAAATACCCACAAACCTTAATGAACTGAAGCAACGTTGTAAAGAAGAGTGGGCCAAAATTCCTCAACAATGATGGGAGAGACTGATAAAGTCATACAGAAAAAATTACTTCAAGTTATTGAATCATAAGGTATACTTCGTTTTTCATATATTGTGTCTATTTTGGCTTAATTTTTGTTAAATAAATCATGGCACGGTGTAATATGTCATGTGTTGTTGTTTATCTGAGGTTGTATTTCGCTAATTTTAAGACCTGCTAAGGAACAGATGATTGTTATTATGTCCTGATATGTAAAACCATAGAATTCAAAGAGGGTGTACTTTCTTTTTCACACCACTGTATACCACCATAATGGTTATTCAGACACACCTCATGGAATTTATACATTATTTTTGAAACTATTATTTTAAACTATTATAAAAACAAATATTTCTAACAATTATTTTAAACAATTATTTTGAACAAATGAATTGGGCCAATTATCACCATATTTTGAACATATGTGAAATGATACTTGTTGATGTTACATTCAAATATAACCTATTTTATTAATTCCTTAATGGAATTAAATGCCCAATGCAAACCTATACATTATATCGCAATACCAAAGTACCGTGTTGTAATAATAATATTTGTGCAGCAAAATGATTACTAGAATAGGCATTAGACCAATAATTGTATGTAAAAGACAATCTCAATTTAAGCTGAGAGACAGGATCAAATAATCTATTAATAATTAAATATGTGATGCAGGACTCAGACCTTCCATAGAGAGATGGACTTGATCTCAAAGACAAATCCTTCATACTGCCGATGGATTGTATATGATACTTATATAATAAATGAAGAGCCAATTTAACAACTAAATATGGCAATTGTGTCAACCATCATACTATATGATGTCTTATAATATATTGGTTAATCCTTAAAGAAAGCGGGATATTCCTACTCAAAATATGATCTTCTCCTTTTATATACTTTTATTTATTTTTATTTAAGGAAAGCTGATAAGTCAAACTCTATGTTGAGACCTTGTGGGCTCAGCGTTTTAAATTTGAAAATACAAAATGATTCTCTCTTGGAGATCATGTTTATCTTGTCTCCACCCCTCTTGCAAAATTGGGACATTCAATGGCATGACATTTAAGTCGTTAAACTTTGAGAATTAACTAATTTGAAATGAAGTGACACATTGTGAAATATTAATCCTCTTTTGATATTATATATATGTTTACCCAATTGTCTTTGAAGTGTTCTGCCCATGCGGCCCACATACTGTAGGCCACACGGGCATTCCAGCAGGTACACAACATACTTACTATGACAATTAATGTGTATTGATCGAATTCTCTTTATGTGTGATATTTGATTTGAATTTTTTCACCTTAACAGGTTATACATTTGGCACAAGGATAGTATCCTTTAACACTATCTTGGACTTTGGGTTGTACATTACTAAAAGGACAACTAGGGGACAATTTCATTTTTAGATTATTTGCTCTCCTGAAATATATTTCTGGTTTATTTTTCAGATTTCTCTTTAAGAACTCATTAACACAAAAATAGGAGTGCATGGAAAGGAAACCAAAAAGCCGGAATTAGTACACAAATCTTTATCGCATAAGAGAGACACATAAAAAATCACATAAAATGTATCACATATCTGGTCAAATGGCACCACATAGATAAAACGTATATCTAAAAAATACCCTAATACACCCGCCAAGGATATGGTGCTAGCACCTATAAACTCGACGCAGAGGTCCTTGAAAAGATGGAACAACGAGCACAAGGCTGCTAAGATGGTATCAAACAGACCTGGCAGCTCAAAGGAACCTCCTAACGGCGTCCTCATGGTGTATCAGGATAGCAGCTTGTAGGTCCGTCGTCACGGACATAACGTCGCTGCGTATGACATCACCACCTACGCGTTTCGTGCAAAATGACACTTCTTCAGGGCTTGGTCATGTGGTGTCTTAGTGCTGCTTATATACCTCGGCAGGTTAATATAGCAACCAATCCTACTGTAGACACACAATCAACTTAAATGGCCAAACCTTCCAATCATTTACCATATATAGCAGAATGCTAACACAATAAATACACGTAACACTAATAACAGAAACCAACAAAAATGTAAATGAAATAGAACTGTGGGATGAAACGGGCCGGGAAAAGGGAAGGGGAGGGAAGGGAGGGAAAGGGAATAGGGATGAACAAGGAAAGTGGAACAAGGAAGGTGAAGGAAAGTGATTAATAAATTAATATAACTAAAGTTAGTAATATTAAAATAGTGAATACAAAACACTCATGCAAGAGATGGCAGATGGCAAAGATAAATAATGTCTGCCTATCGCAGCTTGCAATACGACCACAAAGATCAACTTAGGGCTCTATGCACAAAGTGCCGAAATGTTTTTTTTCGCCACAAAACACCTTTGGGATTCAGTAAGTGCCGATAATTTGCCAAAATCGGCATTTTTGCTTCCCGATAAAAAATTATCGGCAGGCGGCTGCCGGTAAGCCACTTTTTGGCACCTTTTGCCACTTTTTTAAATCGGCTGTATTCTAGTAGCCCCGATCATGTTTTCGGTGCTTATTGGTGCTGATCGGCACTCTCGAAAAGCAATTTTTTCGGCAATTCGTCCTGCCAACTCAAAGTTGGCGGCTTGGTGGGGAGAAGTATCGGCAAGGGCGACACTTAGAAAAAATCAGGCCTTTTTCCTGTCTGTGATTGATGCCGGGGGTCTCCGGAGCTGATACCAGCACTGGAGCCCCCTGCATGCACCCGAGCCAGGAAAAATGCATGTAAAGCCCACTTCATTACCTTAGCGGCTAACCGCTAAGGCAATGAAGGGGTTAACCCACCGTGCCAGGTTTATTGTGGGTAGCGGGCGTGGGCGAAGGGGGTATTTGGCCCTTGTTGCTTGTTTAGGGCTTGCGGGGGGGTTGCGGGTGCGTTTAATACCGCTACGGTCATGAAGGGGTTAAGCCCTCCCGCTACCCACCCGCAAGCCTTAAACAAACCACCATTGGAGCTAATACACCCTTCACCCACCCCAGATACCCACAATAAAAAAAAACACACACAACAGCCCCACACGAAATAAATATATAAATAAATAAATATAAATAAATATATATATATATTACACCAACAACCACTATACCCCCCTAACATACACATATATGCACATCAATGATACTATAGGCCGGCGGGGGCCCTCGGGTGTTACACGCAGGCCTGCAGTACCAATTCTGTGCCCCCCCAATTAATGTCAAAACACTTACATAGTTATAAATAAATAACCCCCCCCTAACACATACAGTATAGTAATGGGCACAATTACTATTATCCACAAATGGATAATAGTGAATGTGCCCATTTTAAATACATAAAGAACAATCAATACATTAAATACATATTGCACTCACCCATATCCGGCTGCCACGATGAAGGCCATCCTCATCTTCATCACCGTCCATGCTCCCTCTGCTGCTGCAAAACAGAAACAATAATAAAAACATCCAATGTAATGTCCCCTAACCCCTTAATCACCATAGCGGTTATTAACCGCTACAGTCATTAAGGGGTTAACCCACCCTCACCCACTACTCGGGACACCTACATACCCTCCCCCACTAACCCCCCACCCCGTGAGGCCTAACCACCCTCACCCACTACCCACAAGGGAGGCCTACCCACATACCCTTGGGGCCAATACCCCCTCCCCCCACCCCAAGTACCCACAATAAAAACAATACACAGCCCCACATTAAACATTATTCTATTTATTAAATACATTACCCACCCCCTGTGCCCCCCCATAAATACATGATTTATCTTTTACATACAGGGTTCATACCCCAGCCCCACGCGAGACCCCGGCGGGCTGACGGGTCACCTGACAGACCTACAGGGTACCAGCAACATGTTTCACACAGGTTCTGGAGGCCTGTTGGTGGGTCCCGCCAAGCGCCATGGCCCCCAGGTGGTTTCCACGGGTCACCGTGGGCCACAATTGGGTCCCCACGGTAGGCCTGCGGATATCTGGGAGCCCCGGGTCAGACCCACATGTGTCTGCGGGGCCTCGGGTGGTTCTCACTGGGGTCTGGGGACTCACGAGTGCTCACTATGAGTCCGCGGTGCCCCCACGGATGTGGGACCACCGGTTCTTCCCCGCACACTACGGGTCCGCAGTGCCCCCACAG